>NC_057806.1:197333967-197476293 GCF_018294505.1 Triticum aestivum
GAGGCCATGGACCAGAGGGGAAACCCTTCTCCCATCTAGGGAGAAGGTCAAGGAAGAAGAAGAAGAAGGGGGTCTCTCTCCTCCTCACTTCCGATGGCGCCGGAACGCCGCCGGGGGCCATCATCATCACCGTGATCTACACCAACACCTCCGCCATCTTCACCAACATCTCCATCACCTTCCCCCCTCTATCTACAGCGGTCCAATCTCCTGCAACCTGCTGTACCCTCTACTTGAACATGGTGCTTTATGCTTCATATTATTATCCAATGATGTGTTGCCATCCTATGATGTCTGAGTAGATTTTCGTTGTCCTATCGGTGGTTGATGAATTGCTATGATTGATTTAATTTGCTTGTGGTTATGTTGCTATCCTTTGGTGCCCATCATATGATTGCGCGCATGGATCACACCCTAGGGTTAGTTGTATGTTGATAGGACTATGTATTGGAGGGCAAGAGTGACAGAAGCTTCAACCTAGCATAGAAATTGATGCATACGGGATTGAAGGGGGACCAATATATCTTAATACTATGGTTGGGTTTTACCTTAATGAACATTAGTAGTTGTGGATGCTTGCTAATAGTTCCAATCATAAGTGCATAGAATTCCAAGTCAGGGATGACATGCTAGCAGTGGCCTCTCCCACATAATACTTGCTATCGGTCTAGTAAAGTAGTCAATTGCTTAGGGGCAATTTCGCAACTCCTACCACCACTTTTCCACACTCTCTATATTTACTTTATTGTTTCTTTATCTAAACAGCCCCTACTTTTTATTTATGTACTCTTTATTATCTTGCAAACCCATCCAACAACACCTACAAAGTACTTCTTGTTTCATACTTGTTCTAGGTAAAGCGAACGTCAAGCGTGCGTAGAGTTGTATCAGTGGTCGATAGAACTTGAGAGAATATTTGTTCTACCTTTAGCTCCTCCTTGGGTTCGACACTCTTACTTATCAAAAACTGTTGCGATCCCCTATACTTGTGGGTTATCAAGACCTTTTTCTGATGCCGTTGCCGGGGAGCAATAGCGTGGGTTGAATATTCTCATGTGTGCTTGTTTGATTTATCACTAAGTAATTTTTATTTGCTGTTATTAGTTGTTCTTTATCTTTAGTTATGGATATGGAACACGAAATACCAAAAAATTAGGTGTACTTTCTGCTCATGGTGATGGGGAACCTGCTAAAACCCTCGATGCTCAATATGTGCAAAATATTATGTACCACTTTGATAATCCTGAGAAAACCTCATTCAATTTGATAATGGGAGTAACATTGGATCAACGTGCATACTTTAGGGATTATCGCTTGACACAAAAAGGGAAACTATTATGGGATCAAATTTATATATTGAAGTGGTATGCTCGGCAAGTATGCTTGAATTATGATTCTAATTGTTGCTCTAGGATGAATGCTCCACACCTTCCCCTCTTATGCACATTTAATGATAATGAAACCTTGGCTTCTTATGCTAGAGGTATATATGATTACTATGATGTGGAACAAATAGAAGAATTTGTTGCTTTTAAGGGTGCTTATGAAATTGAATCTTTGTTTGAGAAGCATGAAGCTTATGATGATGATGTTTATAGGACTGAAAATTTAGCTATCTTAAAATATTGCTATGATAATTATGAATATAATTCCTATATTAATGCTCTTATTAAGAAAGTCTCCGCTGTCCGAGAAGAGACTAATATTTTGCAGGAATCTATGGAAGAAGAAGTTGATGAAACTGTGAGCTCATTGGATGCAAAAGATGAGGAGGAGAGCGAAGAACAAAAGGAGGAAGAGCGGATTGATCACCCGTGGCCACCTTATAATGAGAGTAACTCTTCAACTCATACATTGTTTAATTTCCCTTCCTGCTTACCGAAGGATGAATACTATGATAATTGCTATGGTCCCGTTGATTCTTTTGAAATATCCCTTTTTGATGATGCTTGCTATGCTTGTGGACAAGATGACAATATGAATTATGCTTATGGAGATGAACTTGCTATAGTTCCTTATGTTAAACATGAAATTGTTGCTATTGCACCCACACATGATAGTCCTATTATTTTTTTGAATTCTCCCGACTACACTATATCAGAGAAGTTTGCCCTTATTAAGGATTATATTGATGGGTTGCCTTTTACCGTTGCACATGATGATTTTGATAGATATCATATGCATGTTCTTGCTGCTCCTACTTGCAATTATTATGAGAGAGGAACTATATCTCCACCTCTCTATGTTTCCAATACAACAAAATTGCAAGAAACTGTTTATACTATGCATTGGCCTTTCTTTGTGTGCATGAATTGTTCTTTTATGACATGCCGATGCATAGGAAGAGAGATAGACTTCGTTGTTGCATGATATATGTTACTTTGTGCTCACTACTAAATTACAAATCATTGTTAATTAAAATTGGCTTTGATATACCTTGGGATCCGGGTGGATCCATTACTTGAGCACTATATGCCTAGCTTAATGGCTTTAAAGAAAGCGCTGCCAGGGAGACAACCTGGAAGTTTTAGAGAGTCATTTATTTCTGTTGAGTGCTTTCATATAGTTTAAAAACAACAAAAATAAAGAGGGGAACCCAAAACTTTTCAAAAAGAAAAGTGAAAGTGAGAGAGACGAGCATTGTGAAAGTGGGGGACGTCCTTGAACTTTGTTCATGCCCATGGGAACTTTGTGAATCTTAATTACAGAAACTTTTCAATAAAAATAATTATCCCCTTGTACAATTCCATTGTATTATAAAAATAATGTGCCAAGGTTTGCCTTTAGGATGTTTACATTTGCTTAATGGTTTGTACGGTGCAGGACAGAAACTTTGGCTGTAGTGCGCGATTTTACATTTTTAGCTGGAACGTCAAATGGTTCTGATTCTTGTTGCACTGTCTTCCTATACAAATTGTTTATTTTTCCTAATTGTGGTAGAATTTTTCAAGTATCAGAAGTATGGTGAATGTTCAGATTATTACAGACTGTTCTGTTTTAGACAGATTCTGTTTTTGATGCATAGTTTGCTTGTTTTGATGAAACTATCAATTTATATCAGTGGATTAAGCCATGAAAAAGTTATACTACAGTAGAAACAATGCAAAAAAATATGAATTGGTTTGCAACAGTACTTAGAGTAGTGATTTGCTTTATTATACTGACAGATCTTACCGAGTTTTCTATTGAAGTTTTGTGTGGAAGAAGTGTTCGATGATCGAGAAGGTCTCGATGTGAGAAGAAGGAAGAGAGGCAAGAGCTCAAGCTTTGGGATGCCCGAGGCACCCCAAGTAAATATTCAAGGAGACTCAAGCGTCTTAGCTTGGGGATGCCCCGGAAGGCATCCCCTCTTTCTTCAACAAGTATCGGTATGTTTTCGGAATCGTTTCGTTCATGTGATATGTGCAATCTTGGAGCGTCTTTTGCATTTAGTTTTCATTTTTATTTTATGCACCAAGATGGTATGGATAGTCCTTGGTCGATTTATAGAATGCTCATTGCACTTCACTTATATCTTTTGAGTATGGCTTTATAGAATGCTTCATGTGCTTCACTTATATCATTTGAAGTTTGGATTGCATGTTTCTCTTTACATAGAAAACCGTCATTCGTAGAATTCTCTTTTGCTTCACTTATATTTGTTAGCGCACGGGCATATCTTTTGTAGAAAGAATTGAACTCTCTTGCTTCACTTATATCTATTTAGAAAGATGACAGGAATTGGTCATTCACATGGTTAGTCATAAAATCCTACATAAAACGTGTAGATCACTGAATATGATATGTTTGATTCCTTGCAATAGTTTTGCGATATAAAGATGGTGATATTAGAGTCATGCTAGTGGGTGGTTGTGAATTGTAGAAATACTTGTGTTGAGGTTTGTGATTCCCGTAGCATGCACGTATGGTGAACCGTTATGTAACCAAGTTGGAGCATGAGGTATTTATTGATTGTTTGCCTTATGAGTGGCGGTCGGGGACGAGCGATGGTCTTTTCCTACCAATCTATCCCCCTAGGAGCATGCGTGTAGTACTTTGTTTCGATGACTAATAGGTTCTTGCAATAAGTACGTGAGTTCTTTATGACTAATGTTGAGTCCATGGATTATACGCACTCTCACCCTTCCATCATTGCTAGCCTCTCTAGTACCGCGCAACTTTCGCCGGTACCATAAACCCACCATATACCTTCCTCAAAACAGCCACCATACCTACCTATCATGGCATTTCCATAGCCATTCCGAGATATATTGCCATGCAACTTCCATCATCATCATATACATGACTTGAGCATCATTGTCATATTGCTTTGCATGATTGTAAGATAGCTAGCATGATGTTTTCATGGCTTGTCCGTTTTTTGATGCCGTTGCTATGCTAGATCATTGCACATCCCGGTACACTGCCAGAGGCATTCATATAGAGTCATATCCTTGTTCTAGATATCGAGTTGTAATATTGAGTTGTAAGTAAATAAAAGTGTGATGATCGTCATTATTAGAACATTGTCCCATGTGAGGTTATCAAAATAAAAGTGGCCAAAGAAGCCCCCCCCCCCAAAAAGAGAGAGAGAGAGAGAGGCCAAAGAAGCCTACAAAAAATGAGAGAAAAAGAGAGAAGGGACAATGTTACTATCCTTTTACCACACTTGTGCTTCAGAGTAGCACCATGTTATTCATATAGAGAGTCTCTTGAGTTATCACTTTCATATACTAGTGGGAATTTTCATTATAGAACTTGGCTTGTATATTCCAACGATGGGCTTCCTCAAATGCCCTAGGTATTCATGAGCAAGCAAGTTGGATGCACACCCACTTAGTTTCAGTTTGAGCTTTCATATATTTATAGCTCTAGTGCATCCGTTGCATGGCAATCCCTACTCATTCACATTGATATCTATTGATGGGGATCTCCATAGCCCGTTGATACGCCTAGTTGATGTGAGACTATCTTCTCCTTTTTGTCTTCTCCACAACCACCATTCTATTCCACCTATAGTGTTATGTCCCTGGCTCACGCTCATGTATTGCGTGAAAGTTGAAAAGGTTTGAGAACGTCAAAAGTATGAAACAATTGATTGGCTTGTCGTCGGGGTTGTGCATGATGTGAGTATTTTGTGTGGTGAAGATGCCAGACTATATGATTTTGTAGGGATAACTTTCTTTGGCCTTGTTATTCTGAAAAGACATGATTGCTTTATTAGTAGGCTTGAAGTATTATTGTTTTTATGTCAAATGATAGACTATTGCTTTGAATCACTCGTATCTTAATATTCATGCCATGATTAGATATGTGATCAAGATTATGCTAGGTAGCATTCCACATCAAAAATTATCTTTTTTTATCATTTACCTACTCGAGGACGAGCAGGAATTAAGCTTGGGGATGCTGATACGTCTCCGTCGTATCTATAATTTTTGATTGTTCCATGCCAATATTCTACAACTCTCATATATTTTTGGCAACTTTTTATACTATTTTTGGGACTAACATATTGATCCAGTGCCCAGTGCCAGTTCCTGTCTGTTGCATGTTTTTGGTTTCGCAGAATATCCATATCAAACGGAGTCCAAACGGGATAAAAATGGACGGAGATACTTTTTGGTGGAAAATTCCGGAAGAAAAATCCACGCGAGACAGTGCCCGAGGGTGTCACAAGGAAGGGGGTGTGCCCCCTACCCTCGTTAGCCACCCGTAAGGTGGTTGACGCTCTTCTTTTGCCGCAAGAAAGCTAATTTTCGGAAAAAAATCACGGCGAAGGTTTCAGGCCAATCGGAGTTACGAATCTCCATATATACACGAAACAGTGAAACAGAGCCAGGGGAGAACGCAGAAACAAAGAGAGACAAATCCAATCTCGGAGGGGCTCTCGCCCCTCCCGTGCCATGGAGGCCATGGACCCGAGGGGAAACCCTTCTCCCATCTAGGGAGAAGGTCAAGGAAGAAGAAGAAGGAGTGGGGCTCTCTCCCCCTCGCTTTCGGTGGCGCCGGAACGCCGCCGGGGGCCATCATCATCACCGCGATCTACACCAACACCTCCGCCATCTTCACCAACATCGCCATCACCTTCCCCCCTCTATCTACAGCGGTCCACTCTCCCGCAACCCGCTGTACCCTCTACTTGAACATGGTGCTTTATGCTTCATATTATTATCCAATGATGTGTTGTCATCCTATGATGTCTGAGTAGATTTTTGTTGTCCTATCGGTGGTTGATGAATTGCTATGATTGATTTAATTTTCTTGTGGTTATGTTGCTGTCCTTTGGTGCCCATCATATGATTGCGCGCGTGGATCACACCCTAGGGTTAGTTGTATGTTGATAGGACTATGTATTGGAGGGCAAGAGTGACAGAAGCTTCAACCTAGCATAGAAATTGATGCATATGGGATTGAAGAGGGACCAATATATCTTAATGCTATGGTTGGGTTTTACCTTAATGAACATTAGTAGTTCCGGATGCTTGCTAATAGTTCCAATCATAAGTGCATAGAATTCCCAGTCGGGGATGACATGCTAGCAGTGGCCTCTCCCACATAATACTTGCTATCGGTCTAGTAAAGTAGTCAATCGCTTAGGGCCAATTTCGCAACTCCTACCACCACTTTTCCACACTCGCTATATTTACTTTATTGTTTCTTTATCTAAACAGCCCCTACTTTTTATTTACGTACTCTTTATTATCTTGCAACCTATCCAACAACACCTACAAAGTACTTCTAGTTTCATACTTGTTCTAGGTAAAGCGAATGTCAAGCGTGCGTAGAGTTGTATCGGTGGTCGATAGAACTTGAGGGAATATTTGTTCTACCTTTAGCTCCTCGTTGGGTTCGACACTCTTACTTATCGAAAACTGTTGCGATCCCCTATACTTGTGGTTATCAATGATACGTCTTCGTCGTATCTACTTTTCCAAACACTTTTGCCCTTGTTTTGGACTCTAACTTGCATGATTTGAATGGAACTAACCCGGACTAACGCTGTTTTCAGAAGAATTACCATGGTGTTATTTATATGCAGAAACAAAAGTTCTCGGAATGACCTGAAACTTCACGGAACATCGTTTCAGAAATAATAAAAAAAATCCTTGCAAAAGATGAAGACGAGGGGGCCCACCACCTGTCCACAAGGGTGGAGGTGCGCCCCCTACCTCGTGGGCCCCCTGGAGCTCCTCCGACCTCAACTCCAACTCTATATATTTGGTTTCAGAGAGAAAAAAATCAGAGAGAAGAAATCACCGCGTTTTATGATACGGAGCCGCCGCCAAGCCCTAAAATCTCTCGGGAGGGCTGATCTGGAGTCCGTTCGGGGCTCCGGAGAGGGGAATCCATCGCCATCGTCATCATCCACCATCCTCCATCACCAATTTCATGATGCTCACCGCCGTGCGTGAGTAATTCCATCATAGGCTTGCTAGACAGTGATGGGTTGGATGAGATCTATCATGTAATCGAGTTAGTTTTGTTAGAGTTTGATACCTAGTATCCACTATGTTCTGAGATTGATGTCGCTATGACTTTGCTATGCTTAATGCTTGTCACTAGGGCCCGAGTGCCATTATTTCAGATCTGAACCTATTATGTTTTCATCATTATATGAGAGTTCTTGATCCTATCTTGCAAGTCTATAGTCACCTATTATGTGTTATGATCCGTTAACCCCGAAGTGACAATAATCGGGATACTTACCGGTGATGACCATAGTTTGAGGAGTTCATGTATTCACTATGTGCTAATGCTTTGTTCGGTACTCTATTAAAAGGAGGCCTTAATATCCCTTAGTTTCCGTTAGGACCCCGCTGCCACGGGAGGGTAGGACAAAAGATGTCATGCAAGTTCTTTTCCATAAGCACGTATGACTATATTAGGAATACATCCCTACATTATATTGATGAATTGGAGCTAGTTCTGTGTCACCCTAGGTTATGACTGTTACATGATGAACCACAGCCGGCATAATTCTCCATCACCGATCCATTGCCTACGAGCTTTCCATATACTATTCTTCGCTGATTTACTTTTCCGTTACTATTGCTATCATCACTACAAAATACCAAAAACACTACTTTTGCTACTGTTACCTTTTGCTACCGTTACCACTACTATCATATTACTTTGCTACTAAATACTTTGCTGCAGATTTAAGTTTCTAGGTGTGGTTGAATTGACAACTCAGCTGCTAATACTTGAGAATATTCTTTGGCTCCCCTTGTGCCGAATCAATAAATTTGGGTTGAATACTCTACCCTCGAAAACTGTTGCGATCCCCTATACTTGTGGGTTATCAAGACTATTTTCTGGCGCCATTGCCGGGGAGCATAGCTCTATTCTTTGAGTCACTTGGGATTTATATCTGCTTATCATTATGAAGAACTTGAGAGATCCAAAAACCAAGATTTATCCCTCAACTATGAGGGGAGGTAAGGAACTGCCATCTAACTCTGCACTTGATTCACCTTCTGTTTTGAGTAAGCTTGCGACACCTAAACATGCTTCTGTTATTCGTTCTGATATGTCGCATGTTATTGATGATGCCACTTCTGCTATGCATGATACTTATGATGAAACTACTTCTATGCTTGATACTACTGTGCCACTTGGTGAATATCTTGATGAACAACTTGCTAGGGTTAGAGAGAATGAAAATATTGAAACTGATAATATTGATGAAAGTGATGATGAAGACTCACCTGTTATTCCTGAGTGTTATGTTTTTGAAAAAGAAGCTGCTTTAGCTATTAGCTTGCAAAGATATATATGAACTCAAGAGGTTATTAGCTAAATGGAAGCAGCAATCTCTTAATGCTAGGATGAAACCTGACCCTGCTTTTGCTACTTCACATATCTTTGTTACTGATAAGGATTATGAATTCTCTGTTGATCCTGATATAATTACTTTGGTTGAATCTGATCCTTTTCATGGCTATGAATCTGAAACTGTCGTGGCACATCTTACTAAATTAAATGATATAGCCACCCTGTTCACTAATGATGAGAGAACTCGCTACTTTTATATCCTTAAAATATTTCCGTTCTCATTAAAGGGTGATGCTAAGATATGCTTTAATTCTCTTGATCCCGGTTGTGTGCGTAGTCCCCAGGATATGATTTATTACTTCTCTGCTAAATATTTCCTTGCACATAAGAAACAAGCTGCTTTAAGGGATATATATAATTTTGCGCAAATTGAAGAAGAGAGTCTCCCACAAGCTTGGGGGAGGCTAATCCAATTACTTAATGCTTTGCCTGATCATTCTCTTAAGAAAAATGAAATACTTGATATCTTTTATAATGGACTGACCGATGCTTCCATAGATTACCTGGATAGTTGTGTTGGTTCTGTTTTTAGGGAGAGAACACCGGATGAAGCTGGAATTTTATTGAATAATATGTTGACAAATGAAAATAATTGGACACTTCCTGAGCCAGCTCCTGAGCCTATTCCTAAACCAACTCCAAAGAAGAGGGGTGTTCTATTTCTCAGTCCTGAAGATATGCAAGAGGCAAAGAAATCTATGAAAGAAAAAGGTATTAAAGCTGAAGATGTTAAGAATTTACCTCCTATTGAAGAAATACACGATCTTAATTTACCGCATGTTGAAGAAACATATGATCTTAGTCCATTACCTATTGAAGAAACTCATGGTCTTGATAACCCGACACAGGTAGAAAAGGTAAATTCTCTCTATAGATATGATAAAGCTGAAATCCCGTTTACTAAGTTTGCTAGCCCATGCTTAGATGAGTTTGATAATTTTCTGGCTAAGCAAGAAGATTTTAATGCTTATTTTGGTAGACAATTGAAATACAACTCCAATATGCTTGAACACTTGGGTGATTATATGGCTAATGTCAAAGGTGAACTTAAACTTATTAGTAAACATGCTTCTATGGTTACCACTCAAGTAGAACAAGTACTTAAAGCTCAAAATGATTTTCTCAATGAATAATGATTATGCTGTTAGAGTGGCTACTAGAACTGGTAGAATGACTCAAGAACCTTTATATCCTAAAGGCCACCCTAAGAGAATTGAGCAAGATTCTCAGAGAAATAATATAGATGCGCCTAGTCCTTCTAAAAGGAAGAAAAAGAAAAATGATAGGACTTTGCATGCTTCTAGTGAACCTATTACTGAAACACCTGAGAATCCAAATGATATTTCTATCTCTGATGATGAAACACAATCTGGTAATGAACCTGAAACTAGTGATAATGTTAATGATAATGTTCATGATGATGCTCAACCTAGTAATGATAATGATATAGAAACTGAACCTGTTGTTGATCTTGATAACCCACAATCAAAGAATCAATGTTATTATAAGAAAGACTTTGTTGCTAGGAAACATGGTAAAGAAAGAGAACCATGGGTTCAAAAACCCATGCCTTTTCCTCCCAAACCATCCAAGAAAAAGGATGATGAGGATTTTGAGCGCTTTGCTGAAATGATTAGACCTATCTTTTTGCGTATGCCATTAACTGATATGCTTAAAATGAATCCTTATGCTAAGTACATGAAATATATTGTTACTAATAAAATAAAGATACCAGAAGCTGAAATTTCCACCATGCTTGCTAATTATACTTTTAAGGGTGGAATACCAAAGAAACTTGGAGATCCAGGAGTACCCACTATACCATGCTCCATTAAAAGAAACTATGTTAAAACTGCTTTATGTGATCTTGGAGCTGGTGTTAGTGTTATGCCTCTCTCTTTATATCGTAGACTTGATTTGAATAAGTTGACACCTACTGAAATATCTTTGCAAATGGATGATAAATCAGCTGTTATACCTGTCGGTATTTGTGAGGATGTGCCTGTTGTGGTTGCAAACGTTATTGTTTTAACGACTTTGTTATTCTTGATATTCCCGAGGACGATAGTATGTCTATTATTCTTGGAAGACCCTTTTTGAATACTGCAGGGGCTGTTATTGATTGCACTAAAGGCAATGTCACTTTTCATGTTAATGGTAATGAGCATACGGTACACTTTCCGAGGAAACAACCTCAAGTTCATAGTATCAACTCTATTGGAAAAATTCCATCGATTATATTTGGAGGTTTTGAATTTCCTCTTCCTACTGTCAAGAAGAAATATGATATTCTTATTATTGGGGATGTACATATCCCCGTTGAGGTAACATAGTGTTATTCGAAATTTCTCCGGTTCCATGTTATTCGGAATGAGTTCGTTAGCAAGACTTGATCAACCTTGGATTCCTTTTGATGATCATGAGATGGATGAAACTAGAAGGCACAACCTTCTATACCCTCCTTTTACTTTCTGTTATTTATAATAAATAAAATAAAAATAAGTATTTTTCTGTCTGTTATCTGATTATCCGTGCAATATAAAAATACCCTAAAAACAAAAGTTCTCCAAATGCCCTGAAATTTAAATATGATTTTTTTCTGGAATATTTGAGAATATTTGGCACTGAGAACACAGCAGGAGGAGATGTCACCTGGCCACAAGGGTCAGGGGCGCGCCCTACCCCCTAGGCGCGCCCCGCTACCTCGTGGGCCCATGGTGGCCCTCCTCCACTTATCCTTTCACCCACACACTCCTTATTCCTCCCACAAACATGAATATCCAGCTCAAACCCGAGTCCAAGCTCATTTTGCTGCCATTTTCGATCTCCTTGCTCAAAGCACCTCTCACAAAACTGCTTGGGAGATTGTTCCTTGGTATGTGACTCCTCCATTGGTCCAATTAGTTTTCGTTCTAGTGCTTTATTCATTGCAAATTTTTGCTGCTTAGGTGACCCTGTTCTTGAGCTTGCATGTCAAATTTATATGGTCAAAAGTAGTTTTGATGCATGATATAGGCTCTAAACACTTGTAGGAGTAGTTGCTATCAATATTATTGAGTTTGGTTTACTTTTATTTTGAAGTTACTAAAAATTTCAGAATTTTTCAGAAAATAATGAAGAGACTTTTGAGGGGCTCATCGAGTCGAAGCTCGAAGGAAAAGGCACAGAAGCCCAAGTATAATCTACCTCACACCACGGAGGTTCGGCCGTGTGAATGGCCTTCCGATGAATTCTTGAGAGCAGCCAGGATTTATGATGATTTTTATGAATTGGCTGAGAATGCAGGCCTCACCGCTTTCCTCCACGACCAACACGACCAGTATCTCTTACTCACAAATATCTTTGTGCAAAACATTCATTTCCATTCTAGGAGCTCACCACCTATGGTGGAGTTTTATTTATATGATGAGCATAAGGAGATGTCACTTTATGATTTTTGTCAGGTTTGTTTGGTCCCTTTTGAGGGCACGACAGAGGAACCACATCGCGGCGATGTGGATGGGTTTATTGATACCATCACTGTAGGGGAAACAAGGAAGGTTTCCGATGCACGAATCACTAGCATACATTTTCCTGTTTTACGCTACTTTGCAATATTTGCTAGTCGTTGCTTAATTGGTCGTGGAAACTATGGAAACCTTAGTGTTCCTGGTATTATTATTCTGTTCCACGGTTTATTCAGTGATAACCCTGTTAGTATGGGCGGTATTATTGCTAAACGGTTAAGTCTGAACCGTACAAAGGGCCCCATCTTTGGAGGCATCTATGCTTCACGCCTAGCTGCACATTTAAAAATACCTATTAGGCATTATGAGAAGGAAGAAAAATTGCTGCCTTGTGTTTACTTAGATTATAAGAGTATGGTGGCACATGACTTTATTGTTAAGAATAGGGAAGGGGAGCTTAAATACAAATTGTTCTTTCATAAACATCATCCTAAGACTATTACTCTGCCTGCTCCTTCCTTGTTTGATTTATCTGCAGACCAGTACCTTGTTCCATTAGAGGCTATTCACGCCTATCAGAACCCTACATCAGCCACAGAGCCAGAGCCAGAACCACAAGTTGATCCTCCACGACAGTCCAATTACCAATGGGATCCGGAGATGATTGCCAACTAGTGGCAATCAGAGTCTTCTTCTTTGCAGTACGACCCCAACTATTACTATGGATATCCGCCAGGCCAGTCGTGGCCATAGACCAACTTAGGCCAAAAGCCAAAGCTTGGGGGAGTACGTATTTCTCACCGACATTATATTCATGTTCACACACTCATTGCTAGGTGTCGGTGCTCATACTTTTTCATTGTATCATCCATGCTAGTTTATTTCCCTTTTTATGCTTTCTTCTTGTGTGTTCAATAAACCTTAAGAAAAACAAAAAATTAGTTGTAGCTTTTAGCTAGTTTTAATTTCCATGCTTGTAGTAGTAATTAAAAAGAAAACCCAAAAAGATTTCATGTTCTTCTTTTGCTTGTTGGGAGCTTTCCCGTGTAAATAGTTTTATTTCTTTTCTTTTCTTTGGGGGTCGATAAGAGAAGACCATGATTAAATTGTTGAAGTGGCTCTTATATGCATTATTGTTGATCAGACAAAAGACCCCATATCACCTTGTCTCCTCCTGTTTATTGAATGCTTGCAGATTCCAGCTTAGTCCAATGCATGTGCACTATTATTATTATCCACATCATTCGGTCGTGCAAGTGAAAGGCAATTATGACGATATATGATGGACTGACTGAGATGAAAAAAGCTGGTATGAACTCGACCTCTCTTCTTTTTGTAAATATGATTAGTTCATCGTTCCTGATTCAGCCTATTATGAATAAACATGTTTGCAATGACAACTAGAGATCATAGTTTCTTGTGCCATGCTTGATTAGCTAGGAGCTTATAATGGTTTACCTTGTGTGCCAACATGCTATTAAAATGGTTGTGATGTGGTATGATAGGGTGGTATCCTCCTCTTAATGATTTAAGTGACTTGACTTGGCGCATGTTCACGCATGTAGTTGAAACAAAATCAACATAGCCTTCACGATATTTATGTTCATGGTGGATTATATCCTACTCATGCTTGCATTCGGTGTTGATTAATTTTAATGCATGTTCATGACTGTTGTCGCTCTCTAGCTCGTCGCTTCCCAGTCTTTTGCTAGCCTTCACCTGTACTAAGCGGGAATACTGCTTGTGCATCCAACTCCATAAACCCCAAAGTTATTCCATATGAGTCCACCATACCTACCTATATACGGTATCTACCTACCGTTCTAAGTAAATTTCTATGTGCCAAATTCTAAACCTTCAAATAAATATCCTATTTTGTATGCTCGAATAGCTCATGTATCAACTAGGGCTGTCCGTATCTTCCATGTTAGGCGGGTTATTCTCAAGAGGAGTGGACTCGGCTCCTCACTCATGAGAAAGTGGCTGGTCACTGGGATGCCCTGTCCCATGCTTTATGCAAATCTAATCAAAATAATTGCAAACAAAACTCCCCCTGGGACTCTTGTTAGTTGGAGGCACTCGTTGTTTCGAGCAAGCCATGGATTGATGCTTGTTGGTGGAGGGGGAGTATAAACTTTACCATTCTGTTTGGGAACCGCCTATAATGTGTGTAGCATGGAAGATATTTCCATCTCTTGGTTGTTATGTTGACAATGAAAGTATACCGCTCAAAATATTATTCATCTCTATTTCAAAACCGAGCTCTGGCACCTCTACAAATCCATGCTTCCCTCTACGAAGGGCCTATCTATTTACTTTTATGCTGAGTCATCTTCCTCTTATTAAAAAGCACTAGTTGGAGAGCACCGCTGTCATTTGCATTCACTACTGTTAGTTTACATTGAGTATGACTTGACTGGATCTCTTTTACCATGAATTACAATGTCTAGTCAGTCCTTGATCTTTAAAGGTGCTCTGCATTTATGTTTTGCGGTCTCAGAAAGGGCTAGCGAGATACCATCTTGTTATATCATATTATGATTGTTTTGAGAAAGTGTTGTCATCCGAGATTTATTATTATTGCTCACTAGTTGATTATGCCATTGATATGAGTAAACTTGAGACCTATGCGTTATTGTGAATATGGTTAGTACATAATCTTTGCTGAAAACTTGAATGCTAGCTTTACATATTTACAACAACAAGAGCAAACAGAGTTTGTAAAAGTTTTTCTTTATCACTTTCAGTTTATCAACTGAATTGCTTGAGGACAAGCAAAGGTTTAAGCTTGGGGGAGTTGATACGTCTTCGTCGTATCTACTTTTCCAAACACTTTTGCCCTTGTTTTGGACTCTAACTTGCATGATTTGAATGGAACTAACCCGGACTGACGCTGTTTTCAGCAGAATTACCATGGTGTTATTTATGTGCAGAAGCAAAAGTTCTCGGAATGACCTGAAACTTCACGGAACATTGTTTCGGAAATAATAAAAAAATCCTTGCAAAAGATGAAGACCAGGGGGCCCACCACCTATCCACGAGGGTGGGGGGCATGCCCCCTACCTCGTGGGCCCCCTGGAGCTCCTCCGACCTCAACTCCAACTCTATATATTTGGTTTCGGAGAGGAAAAAAATCAGAGAGAAGAAATCATTGCGTTTTACGATACGGAGCCGTCGCCAAGCCCTAAAACCTCTTGGGAGGGCTGATCTAGAGTCCGTTTGGGGCTCCGGAGAGGGGAATCCGTCGCCATCGTCATCATCAACCATCCTCCATCACCAATTTCATGATGCTCACCATCGTGCATGAGTAATTCCATCGTAGTCTTGCTGGACGGTGACGGGTTGGATGAGATCTATCATGTTATCAAGTTATTTTTGTTAGGGTTTGATCCCTAGTACCCACTATGTTCTGAGATTGATGTTGCTATGACTTTGCTATGCTTAATGCTTGTCACTAGGTCCCGAGTGCCATGATTTCAGATCTGAACCTATTATGTTTTCATCAATATATGAGAGTTCTTGATCCTATCTTGCAAGTCTATAGTCACCTATTATGTGTTATGGTCCGTTAACCCCGAAGTGACAATAATCGAGATACTTACCGGTGATGAACATAATTTGAGGAGTTCATGTATTCACTATGTGCTAATGCTTTCTTCCGGTACTCTACTAAAAGGACGCCTTAATATCCCTTAGCTTACGTTAGGGCCCCGCTGCCACGGGAGGGTAGGACAAAAGATGTCATGCAAGTTCTTTTTCATAAGCGCATATGACTATATTCAGAATACATGGCTACATTATATTGATGAATTGGAGCTAGTTCTGTGTCACCCTAGGTTATGGCTGTTACATGATGAACCGCATCCAGCATAATTCTCCATCACCGATCCATTGCCTATGAGCTTTCCATATACTGTTCTTCGCTTATTTACTTTTCCGTTGCTATTGCTATCATCACTACAAAATACCAAAAACACTACTTTTGCTACTGTTAGCTTTTGCTACCGTTACCACTACTATCATATTACTTTGCTACTAAATACTTTGCTGCAGATATTAAGTTTCTAGGTGTGGTTGAATTGACAACTCAGCTGCTAATACTTGAGAATATTCTTTGGCTCCCCTTGTGTCGAATCAATAAATTTGGGTTGAATACTCTACCCTCGAAAACTATTGCGATCCCCTATACTTGTGGGTTATCACACTACCTGTATCAATGCGCCTTGACATACTAATTAAATTACAATGAGAATAGTTTGCAGCTGGAGCTGTAGGACTACAGCTTTTTACCTTCATACATTTTCTCTTTTTTTCCAGCTCCCCTGTGGATAATCCTATCAGGTAGGACCCGTACACTTTGGTACGCTTGATGTCTGCCAGGGGCTTCATAGCACCCCACATTACGGCAACAAAAGTGCGAACACTTTTTATAAGTATAGTTCGGCACCCCGAATTTAGCATTATATGCATTGGCTCTGAATCATGTCTTTGGTCAATAGTTGGGTTGCCCGGCTCCTATGCTTGCTGCCTTACGTTCCGCTATATCGGCTAAGGTTGTAAAGGGCGAACTACTGCGATTGTGCCTTGGTTTATCCAAAGGAGCACCTCAGTAGAGAAAGCCGAAAACTGACTGTCATGATGCGGCGAGAGCCGGTCAGATGTTCGGAGGTTGCAAATTGTTGGATATTTCTTCTGCATTACGCGAAGGATTGGTACTTCCCGATCAGATGCTTATAGCACTCTAGTTCGGATACTCGGGGCTGCGCCCATGTTATTATTATTGCACTCCTATGGCTAATTGAGGGCGTTACAGCCGCATAGTCTGGTTGCCTGGTTCGTTGCGCTAAACAACTCCTTCAAGGACCATCTAATTGGATCAAGATTGTTTAGATCCATCCCGAACACCCCCGTACTACCTATGTGGGGGCAGAAGCCGGCGACTGGTTAACCCTCAGATTTCATGCAACACGGCCGCACAGGAAGTAAAAATTTAAAAACATAATAAGCATTATATTGCATAAACACTTTGTTTCATCATACAAGGCAGAGGGAGCTCAAATACATTCATTCAAAGATGGTGTCCTTCGCACAACGATCCGCAACAATGCAGGACCCCTCTAAGACATCGCCGAAGTATCGCTCAGGTGTGCGGTGCTCCTTGCCCTCCGATCACTAGCTTGACAGCGTCCAGCTTCGCCCACCAAACCTTGCAATAAGAGAAGGCCAAATGCGCGCCCTCGATGCAGACGGACCGCTTGATGACATCCAGCCGAGGACAGGCATCCACCAGCTTCTTCACGAGGCCGAAGTAGCTGCTGGGAATAGCTTCGGCTGGCCATAACCGGATTATCATATCCTTCATGGCCAGTTCGGCCACCCTGTGCAGCTCGACCAGCTGTTTCAGCTGATCGCTGAAGGGTACCGGATGTTCTGGCGCGCAATATTGCGACCAGAACAACTTCTCCGTGGAGCTCCCTTCTTCGGCTCGGAAGAACTCCGCAACGTCGGTCACACTGCGTGGCAGATCAGCAAAGGCCCCTGGAGAACTCTGAATCTGGGTTAGTAAAAGAAATTTCCTCTTCACACTCCTGCTTTGCATATTGAATGCCTTACCCGCCGCGATCTTCCTGGCCTCCTGGATCTCATGGAGGGCATCCTGGGCTTCAATCCGGGCCGCCTCCGTACTCTTATGAGCCTTGGCAAGTTCGGCCTCTTGGGCCGACGCATTGTGCTCCAAGGTCTCGCACTTCCTCACCGCATCCTGGAGCTCCTGTTGGACTTCGTTGACCCGGGCCTTGAGGCTCTTACAGGCGGTCTACTCCTTGGCAGCCTTCCCCTCGGCTTCGACCAGGGCCGCTTTCAGGGCCTGGACCTCGGTCATCGCCTCTGTTCACATCATGGTATTTCGGTCATTGCATATCATTTTCCCTTTTTTGAATCCATAACAGGTTATTACTTACCTTGTTTTTCCTGGAGCTGCCTCTTCACCTGGCCCAGCTCCTCCTCGGCCTCCGCCAGTTTCTGCTTCAATCCAGAGACTTCGGCAGTATGCGAGGCTGCGGCCAACAGCGACGCATGCGCATACATTTCAGACAAATTTAGTTAGTTTCCTGCAATAGGGGATTGATCCTCTGTCCGGTTTTTTCTTTCCGAACACCGCACAATGTCTTAGGGGCTACTGTCTATATTGGGATTTTCTCCCATTTTGCGCTGCTTACCTCAAAACCCGTCAACAGGCTATTGCAGGCTTCGGTTATTCCGCTCTTGGCGGACTAAACCGTTTCAATTACCGTGCCCATAAGGACACGGCGCTCATCCACAATGGAAATGCCTCGCAGCGCTTCCAGCAGATTATCCGGTGCCCCTGGTTGGACAGGGGTCACCGGGGGAACAGGCATCCCCCTTCTCCCGAAGGAGGTCGCGTGCCGGATTCCAGAGCAACCTCGATCTCCGTAATTGAGTCCGGCTGAGAGTCGAACTGAGTACGACCCTCCCCACGAGTCTCCATGGGGATTGATTCCCCTTGCTGTCCGATGACGGGGATTTCGCCTTCTGGCGCCTCCTGAGCCTCTCCCCCGCCTGGAACAGTCCTTCGGGACAGCACCTCCGCATCATCCTTGGCCTTGGGGGAGTGAGCGGCTGGCAGTGGATCGCTGGCCATTGCCTTGGAATCCAGCGAGCCTCCTGATGAGGATCGCGGGGAGTTGTTGTGGGCCGGACTACAATAACATAATCAATCATGTTAATACATTAAGGGGGAGACACTTTATGGGTGGATATAAGTCTTAGCACTTACGATGCGGCCCGAGGCTTAGTGCGAGGGCGTCTATCCAGACTGTGGTCAACGTCCCATGCGGAGTTATCCGCGAGGGAGCCTTTCCCCTTCTTGGGCGCCTCCGCCTCTAGAATTGTGGAGGCCGCCCTCTTCTTCCTCCCCCCATCAGGGGGAGAGTCGCTTTCCTCCTCCTCCTCATCCTCACCATCTTCGGCGGCGGGGGAACGGGTCTTGTCTTCGGACGTCATGTCCGAAGTGCCTTTGCGGCGGGGGCCACTCCGGACCCCCTTGGACTTCCCTATGGCCTTCTTCTCTGGTGCCTTATAAGGCTCCGACTCAAGCATCTTCGCTAAACATGGGATGACTAGTTCTTCGGGCAAGGTAGCCGGACACCGGATCTGCTTCGCCCTTTTCAACCAGTACTGAAAAAGCAATGATAATAAAAGCTTAGATATCGTCCTTGAAACAAGCAAGTAGGGGATGTGTTGAAAATAACATACCTCGTTGTGGAGGTGATTTATGTCGTGACCACGGTCCGAATCTGTGGTTGGCGGTATCTTGTTGCACTTGAAGAGCAACTTCCAAGAATCTTCGTGAGTTGTTTCAAAGAGCCTCTCCAAGGTGTCGTGTTTTTTCAGGTTGAAATCCCATAGAGGGTGGCTTCGGCTCTGGCAAGGGAGGATCCGGTGCACCGGCATCACTTGGATTACGTCGACAAGCTTGATGTCCCTATCGATCATACTCTGAATGCGCGTTTGCAGCGCAATCAGCTCGTCTGACGAACACTAGTTCGGGCTCTTCTCGACCCAGGAGGTGACTCGCATGGGAGCGTCGGAGATGAATTTGGCAGCCGCGGCCCAGGTGGCATCGTGGGGTTCGGTAATGTAGAACCATTGTTGCCATTCCTTGACAGACTCCACGAATGTGCCTTTTGGCCAAGAGACGTTGGTGAGCTTGCTCACCATGGTGCCCCCGCACTCTGCATGCTAGCCATCCACCACCTTCGGCTTCACATTGAAGATTTTGAGCCACAGCCCGAAGTGAGGTTGGATGCGGAGGAAGGCCTCGCACACGATGATGAACGCTGAGATATTAAGGAAGGAGCTCGGGGATAGGTCGTGGAAGTCTATCCCGTAGTAGAACATTATCCCGCAGACGAAGGGGTGGAGTGGAAACCCTAGCATGCGGAGGAAATGGGGGATGAATACTACCCTCTCATGGGGCTTCGGCATGGGAACGATTTTACCCCGGGCTGCAAGATGGTGGGCTATTTCCTTTGCCAGGTACCCGGCCGCCCGAAGCTCGGCGATGTCCTTCTACTTGATGGAGGAAGCCATCCACTTTCCTTGACCTCCGGATCCGGACATGGTTGAGTGCTTTCTCGAGTGGGAACAGATCAGAACTTGGGCACTGTTGCTCAAGAGTGGAAAGACAGAAGAAGATAGGAGGTGTGGGAGAAGAAAGGGGAATCTTATCAACTTATAAGGGCAGCGAATATCAAACGCCTTCCTGCTTGCCTTAAAACTCGCATATTCCCGAGGGCTGTGTAAACGGCACGGTTGGGTTACCCACGCCCGTATTGATGAGAATCCCGTAATAAGGGGACACGATCTCTGCTTTGACAAGATGTGCAAATGGCAACCGCGTCTCGAAACATGGAGCGGCAGACGAAAAACGGTTCGAAATTATGACCGGACGGACGTGATGTCATGTTGTAAAAAGTTGTCAGCGGATTGGACTCATGGATTATTGTATTCTCTCTATAGTTGTGTGTGGTGTGTGTTACAGGTCCAGACGCGATCAATTCGTCCGAAGACTATTTTGGAGTTCGGAAGGAGGAACCCGCCTAGCAATGCCAAAGACAGAACTATGCGTCGTACATCTTGTCATTGAAGCCAGGTTCAAGGGCTACTGAGGGACTCCTGGACTAAGGGGTCCTCGGGCGTCCAACTGTTAGCCATGGGCCGGACTGATGGGCTATGAAGATACGAAGACCGAAGACTACACCCGTGTCCGGATGGGACTCTCCTTGGCGTGGAAGGCAAGCTTGGCGACCGGATATGTAGATTCCCTTCTTTGTAACCGACCTTGTGTAACCCTAGATCCTTCCAGTGTCTATATAAACTGTAGGTCTTAGTTCGGATAGGAGAGATTCATTATCATAGCCATACCAGCTAGACCTCTAGGGTTTAGCCATTAGGATCTCAAGGTAGATCAACTCTTGTAATACTCGTATTCATCAATATCAATCAAGCAGGGCATAGGGTATTACCTCCATAGAGAGGGCCCGAACCTGGGTAAACATCGTGTCCCTTGTCTCCTGTTACCATCGACCTTAAACGCACAGTTCGGGACCCCCTACCCGAGATCCGCCGTTTTGACACCGACACCCCCCATGGCAGTCAGAATTGGACTAGGGGAGGGGGCGGCACTGAGGGAGTCCTCGACTAAGGGGTCCTCGGGTGTCTGGACAATTTGATATGGGCCGCACTAGTGGGCCATGAAGATACAAGGCAGAAGACCTTTCCCCGTGTCTAGATGGGACTCTCCATTGCGTGGATGGCAAGCCTAGAGTTTGGATGTATTATTTCCTTTCTCTGTAAACCGGCTCTGTACAACCCTAGACCCCTCCTGTGTCTATATAAACCGGAGGGTTTAGTCCATATAGGCGAAGATAAATCACATAGGCTAGACATCTAGGGTTTAGCCATTACGATATCAAGGTAGATCGACTCTTGTAACCCCTACACTCATCAAATACAATCAAGCAGGACGTAGGGTTTTACCTCCATTAAGAGGGCCCAAACCTGGGTAAACAATGTGTCACCCTTGTCTCCTGTTTCCTTCGATCCTCAGACGGACAGTTCGAGACCCCCTACCCGAGATCGGCCGGTTTTGACACCGACATTGGTGCTTTCATTGAGAGCTCCACTGTGTCGTCAACAGAAGGTTCGATGGCTCATTCGATCATCAGCAATGATGCCGTTTCTGGGGAAGTTTTCCTCTCCGGCCAGATTTTTTGTGTTTGGCAGCTTCGTTCTGCATGCCAACTCAATTGGCCACCTCGAACAGATCGACAGCTACGTCCATGGTCATCATATCAGTTTCGGGAACCTAAACTATGTCGTTGATATCTGAGGAGATTTGATCTTTGAAGGGTTCACGGCCCCGATCACCGCTCTGGCCTTAGATCCGAAGCAAATTGTCGAGTCCGAAGATGGGAGTTTGAAGCCCGCTGGACTCTCGGCTAGGAAACTCGCAATTGGGGATCTGGAGGCGACTTTGTCTTCGGCCAGCCCGGAATCAGGCTGGGTCCCCCCTGTTATGGAAAGGTCGGACTTGCCCCCGGACTCTAGCTCGGAACTATTGAAGCACGCACTCAACATGCGTGGCCAAGAGGCCTCCGCCCTGGCCAGCCCAGCGGACTCTCGTTTTCCCATCCAACCCTCGCTCTTAAATAAGGCTCTAGACTTGATGCGGTCCCTCGCCATCACAGAGGAATCGCCTCCGAACTATGCCCAGCCTGGACTAGGGGCTGAAAATAGGGAATTTTACGTCCCATCCACCACCCACTTCAAAGCAACCATCGAGGACTTAACCGATATGCTGGATTACACCTCCGAAGACATCGACGACATGGACGACGATGCCGGAGACACACAAGGCCAACACCCGCCGTTTACCGGGCGTTGGACGGCCACCTCCACATACGATGTGTACATGGTGGACACACCCAAAGAGGATGACGGTGCAGACATGAAAGATCCGGTGGAGGACAAGCCTGATGAGGCACCGTTGAAGCGTCGACGCCAGCGACGCCGCTCAAAATTGCATCATGGCAAAGATAGTAATACCAGCACCGGAGACGATAACACTCCAGAGGACGCCGAAGACCCCGAAGCCCCCGTCGAGCCCACATCCGAACAGGATGATCTGGAGGAGGGGCAACTCAACCCTGACGATCCGGTCAGGAATGAGGATTCAGAAGATAGTAACTATCTACTGCTCTCTGAGGACGATGTTAGCCTCGGCAAGGAAGATTTCATCGTGCCAGAGAAACCCCTCGAGCATGAGCGCTTTAAGAGCCAACTAATCGCCACTGCAAGAAGCCTAAAAAAGCAGCAGCAACGGCTCCAAGCCGAACAGGATACGCTCAACGACAGATGGACACAGGTCCTAGCCGCCGAAGAATATGACCTACAATGCCCAACAAAGAGCTATCTAAAGCATCGGCTACTGCCACAACTCGACAACGAGGCCTTCGAGCCAATACCGTCGAAACATGGTTGCGCTGATTAACTAGACCAGCCACCGCGTGGGCGAGATAAAGCGGCCACCTATGCCGAGCACCAACCCGCACCGCCTCACCCTAAGGGCAGAGAGACAGTGGCTGCAGGATACACATACGGCCTACGACAAGACCCGAGTAATAGAGCAGGCCAAACAAGATCAATCTAAGGATCAGGGGGGTGCACCCCAACGCGATAATATGACCGTCAAGCTCGGCCTGATAGGCATAACCTCACCAGGGCCGAAAACCGCATACGGACATCATCCGAACTACGTCGTGACGTCGCCCGATACAGAGGCGCCGCACACCCCTTATGCTTCACTGATGAGGTAATGGAGAACGAGTTCCCAGAAGGGTTTAAACCCATGAGCATTGAATCATACGATGGAACAACAGATCTCGAAGTATGGATCAAAGATTTTCTTCTCCACGTCCACAAGGCTCGCGGTGACGATCTCCATGCCATCAAGTACCCCCCCCCCCTAAAACTCAAGGGACCAGCACGACACTAGTTAAACAGCCTCCCAGAAAACTCTATTGGTAGTTGGGAAGATTTGGCAGATGCCTTTAGATACAATTTCCAAGGTACCTCTGTTCGGCTTCCAAATGCCGATGACCTTAGTCACATAGTCCAACAACCCGGAGAGTTAGCCCGGAAGCTCTGGACCAGGTTCTTAATTAAAAAGAACCAGATTGGTGATTGTCCGGATGCCGAAGCCCTCGCGGCCTTTAAACACAGCGTCCGTGACGAGTGGCTCGCCCGACACCTCGGCCAAGAAAAACCGAAGTCCATGGCAGCTCTCACCGCACTTATGACCCGCTTTTGTGCGGGAGAAGATAGCTGGCTAGCTCGTAGAAGCAACAACACCAGCGACCCCGGCACCTCCGAATCCCGAGATAGTAACGTCAGGCCATGACACAACAAACACAAGCGTCGAAGCAACAACAAAGATACCGAAGATACGGCGGTCAACGCCGGATTCAGTGGCTGTAAACCCGGTCAGCGGAAGAAGCCATTCAAAGGAAACAAAGATGGTCCATCTAGTTTGGACTGAATGCTAGATCGGCCTTGCCAGATCCATGGCACCCTGGACAAGCCTATCAATCATACCAACAGAAATTGTTGGGTCTTTAAACAGGCCGGTAAAATAAACACCGAACATAAGGGGAAAGGGCCACCTAGCGAGGATGATGACAAGTCTCGTCCATCAAACACAGGGGGGCAAAAGAAATTCCCCCCCTGAGGTAAAAATATTGAATATGATCTACGTCACTCATATCCCCAAGCAGGAGCGCAAGCGCGCACTAAGGGACGTTTATGCCATAGAGCCAGTCGCCCCAAAATTCAACCCATGGTAAGCCTGTCCGATCACTTTTGATCACAGAGACCATCCGACCAGTATCCTTCATGGAGATTCGGCAGCATTGGTCCTCAATCCAATTATCGATGGATACCATCTCATGCGAGTCCTTATGGACGGTGGTAGCAGTCTTAACCTGCTTTATTAGGACACTGTCCGCAAAATGGGCATCAATCTGTCAAGAATCAAGCACACTAAAACCACCTTCAAAGGAGTGATACCCGATGTGGAGGCTTGCAGCATAGGGTCCATAACGCTGGAAGTAGTCTTCGGCTCACCGGATAACTTCCGAAGCGAAGACTTGATCTTCGACATCGTCCCGTTCCATAGTGGTTACCATGCACTGCTCGGACGAACTTCTTTCGCCCGTTTCAATGCAGTCCCGCACTATGCATATCTAAAGCTCAAGATGCCCGGACCATGCAGCGTTATAACAGTCAATGGAAATATGGAGTGCTCCCTCCATACCGAGGAGCATACCGCGGCCTTAGCAACTGAAGTTCAGGGTGGCCTTATCAGGTCGAATACTACATCGGTAGTCAACCCCCTGGACACTGTCAAACGAGTCCGGTCTACCCTGCAGAATGACAGCCTGGCTCGTCGAGAGCTAGATTAGCAATTCGGCCTCCGTTAAAACCCCAACCTGATTGCGGCATACATACCGCACGTACATAACTACGCACTAAAGATACCATGGGCGAGGACGGAGTCACACTAAAAACAAAGTCCACAATACGGCTCGACCCTATCAGGACCCTCATATTCTTCCTTTTTTTCTTATTTCTATTTTTCAGGTTCTTTACCACCCGTATCACTTTGCGATGGTACCCAGGGCCCTTTTTCAGGCCCCTTATATATACTCAATCGATGATCCTCTCAAAGGATCATACACCAAGGTGAAAAGCGGCATAGACGTGCGGCGGAGCGTCCAAAGGATCTTCGAGATCACCTTTTCCTTTTTTAGGACCTGTATAAAGCTTTCCCTTGTTCTTAAATTCTTGGCATGTAAAATAGCATTGGTAATTATGGCATTCTCTGTAAAGAGCACATTCGACATATCAATCAGAATATAGCGGAAACAATTTTGTCCTACCTTATTCGGTATTGGCCTATTCCATGATCTGTATTCAAGTTAGGTTTAGGGTTTAGGGGCTTCATTGCCACGACTGATTGCCATATACATATTGGCTTCGATTTCCAGGGGCTTCATTCGGCCACAAAAATTCAAAAACAAAAAAGTCCGAACACTTTCACAGTACACTTTGGCGTCCCGAACACCGCATTATATGCATCGACTCCGAATCTTGTCTTTGGTCAATAGTTGGGTTGCCCGGATCCTGTGGTTACCACCTTATGTTCCACTTGTTCAGCTAAGGTAGTAAAGGGAGAACTACTGTGATTGTGTTTCCGGCTCATCCAGTCAAATACCTCAGTAGAGAAAGCCAAAAACTAACTGCCATGATATGGCGAGAGTTGGTCAGCGGTTTGGTGACTTATTAAATCTTTTCACATTTTTTCCATATGACATGAAGGATTGTCCTTCACCCGGCCAGGCGTCTAAATCCCCCCTTCCATAGTTTACTCCTCCAGTAAAAGCGTCGTAGTGCTTAGGTGAAGCCCTGCGCGGATCACATCACCATCACCGTCACCACGCCGCCGTGCTGACAGAACTCTCCCTCGACCCTCTAATGGATCAAGAGTTCGAGGGACGTCATCGAGCTGAACGTGTGCTGAACTCGGAGGTGCCGTACGTTCGGTACTTGATCGGTTGGATCGCTAAGACGTTCGACTACATCAACCGCGTTAACCTTACGCTTCCGCTTTCGGTCTACGAGGATACGTAGACACACTCTCCCCCTATTGTTGCTATGCATCTCCTATTTAGATATTGCATGACTGTAGGAAATTTTTTGAAATTGCATGCTATGTTCCCCAACAAGAAGAAAAATGATAGGACTTTACATGCCTCTAGTGAACCTAAAGTAGAAAAACCTCTTGATAATGATAATGAAGTCTTTATCTCTGATGCTGAAACTCAATCTAGTAATGAACAATCACCTTTTGAAATGAAAAAGATAATGATGAGGTTCATGAACACACTCAAAAAAATAATAAAGAACCAGACAATGATGTTGAGATAGAACCAACAGTTGATCTTGATAACCCACAACCCAAGAATAAAAGATATGATAAAAGGGACTTTGTTGCTAGAAAACATGGTAAGGAAAGAGAACCATGGGTTCAAAAATGTATGCCCTTTCCACCTAAATCAACTAAGAAGAAGGATGATGAAGAATTTGAACGCTTTGCTGAAATGATTGGGCCAGTCTTTTTGCGTACCCACTTGACTGATATCTTAAAAATGGCCCCTTATGCAAAGTACATGAAAGACATCATCACCAATAAGAGAAAAATACCTGAAGCTGAAATCTCCACCATGGTTGCTAATTATTACTTTAAGGATGGAGTACCTAAAAAACTTGGAGATCCGAGAATACCAACTATACCTAGCTCCATCAAAAGAAACTATGTGAAAACTGCTTTATCTGATTTAGGAGATGGTGTTAGTTTTATGCCTTTCTCTTCATAAAAAGACTTGATTTCAATAAACTCACACCTACCGAAATATCTTTGCAAATGGCTGACTAATCAACTGCCATACCTATCGGTATTTGTTAGGATGTGCCCGTTGTTGTTGCAAACCTTACTATCTTAACTGACTTTGTTATAATTGAGATGCCCGAGGACGACAACATGTCAATTATCCTTGGTAGACCCTTTTTGAATAATGCAGGGGTTGTTATTGATTGCAATAAAAGCAAGGTCACTTTTCATATCAATGGTAATGAGCACACGGTGCACTTTCCAAAGAAACAATTCCAAGTGAATGGTATTAACGGTATTGAAAAATCTCCAACAATCACTATTGGAAGTTTTCAACTACCTGTACCTACTACTAAAAAGAAATATGAAATGCTTATTGTTGGGGACATTCATATCCCAGTTAAGTAATCTTGTGTTTTATGAAAGTTCTTCGGTTTCATGCTAATCGAAAGTGGTTGTTAATAAGACTTGATCAACCTTATTAATGGATCATTTTTTAGAGGTATGAAGTTGATGTATTTAGTGAGCACTACCTTCTGTCCCTACCTTTTGTTTTATGTTTTTATTTGTTAAATAAAATAAAATGCCATGTTTTGTCCATTTTCTTAATTTATATGCAATAAAAAAATGACCCAAAAATGAAAGTTCTCAGAATGCTCTGAAATTTTAATATGATTTTTTTCTTCTGAATTTTTGGTGCAAATAACATCAGAGGGGGTGCACCAGGTGGGCACAACCCACCTGGGCGCGCCCTGGTGGGTTGTGATCCCCACGCTGGCCCCCTCACTTATCTTATTACCCCATGTCACCACCTACCTCTAGAAAAAAATCACCATTGCTCTCTCTCTCTCTCGTGTTCTCGCCCTCACACCCACGGATTTCGATCTCTTTGATCGAAGCTCAGTTTCCAAAACTATTTTGAGGGATTGTTTCTTGGTATGTGACTCCTCCATTGGTCCAATTAGTTTTTGCTTTAGTGGTTTATATTTTGAATAATTAGTTACTCTTGGTGCTGCTGTAGATGAGTTTGCATGTTGAATTCTTAGAGTTCCAAGTAGTTTGAATGCTTGATATGGCCTCTATGCATCCCTATGAGTAGTCACTATCAATCTTGTGAAGTTTTCTTGACAAATTTTTGTGACCCATTTTTTTTCTAGAAAATTGTATGCAAATATGATGAACCTCTTTGGAAGGAGTTCTTCGAGGATCTATAATTTTTGATTGTTTCATGCCAATATTATACAACTTTCAAATATTTTTGGCAAATTTTTATATGATTTATTGGACTAACATATTGATCTAGTGCCCAGTGCTAGTTCCTATTTTCTGCATGTTTTTTGTATCACAGAGTATCCATATCAAAAGAAGTCCAAATGGAATAACATTATATGGAGAATTATTTTGGAATATATATGATTTTTGGGAGTTGGAATCACCGCAAACGGAGGCCCACACAGCCCACAAGACACCAGGGCGCGCCAGAGGCCCCTAGCTTGTAGTGGTGGGTTGTGCCTCCTCGAACGTCAGTTAGACCTCTACTTCGGGTGCAAGGAAGCTTATATCCGAGGAAAAATCGTGTTAAAATCTCAGCGCAATCGGAGTTACGGATCTCCCGGAATATAAGAAACGGTTTTCGGCCAGATCTGGGAACGCGAAACAGAAGAGAACGGAGAGGGAGTTCGAATCTCGATGGGGCTCCCGCCCCTCTGCCGCCATGAAGACCATGGACCAAAGGGGGAACTCTCCTCCCATCTAGGGGGAGGCCAAGGAAGAAGAAGAAGGAGGGGGGGCTCTCTCCCCCTCTCTCCCGGTGGCATCGGAACGCTACCGGGGCAATGATCATGATGGCGATCTACATCAATAATCTTGCTACCGTCAACACCAACTCTCTCCCCCTCTATGCAACAGTGTAACACCTCTTCTCCCCGCTGTAATCTCTACTTAAACATGGTGCTCAACTCCATATATTATTTCCCAATGATCTATGGTTATCCTATGATGTTTGGGTAAATCCGTTTTGTCCTATGGGTTAATCATGATCTTGGTTGGTATGATTGTATATTTTATTTATGGTGCTGTCCTATGATGCCCTCCGTCTCGCACAAACGTGACGGGTCCCCGCTGTAGGGTGTTGCAATATGTTCATTGTTTGCTTATTGTCGGTGTTGCGGGGGTGACAGCAGCCTAAACGCAGATAAGTGGGTTATGGCGTATGGGAGTAAAGAGGACTTGATACTTAATGCTATGGTTGGGATTCACGACCTTAATGATCTTTAGTAGTTATGGATGCTTGCTAGAGTTCCAATCGTAAGTGCATATGATCCAAGTAGAGAAAGTATGTAAGCTCATGCATGTCCCTCATATAAAATTGCTAGAATGATTACCGGTACTTGTTATCGACTGCCTAGGGACAAATGACTTTCTTGTTGACAAAAGCTATCCACTTTTATTACCTTGCAATTTATTTGTAGTTTTATTCTCGCAAAGTACTCGTAGTTTTATCCTTGCAAAATAGTTTCATACTTGTTTCCGGTTAAGCAAACGTCAAGTGTGTGTAGAGTTGTATCGGTGGTCGATAGAACTTGAGGGAATATTTGTTCTACCTTTAGCTCCTCATTGGGTTCGACACTCTTATTTATCGAAGAAGGCTACAAACGGTCCCCTATACTTGTGGGTTATCAAGACCTTTTTCTGGCGCCGTTTCTGGGGAGCAATAGCGTGGGGTGAATATTCTCGTGTGTGCTTGTTTGCTTTATCACTAAGTAGTTTTTATTTCTTGTTCTAAGTTGTTCTCAATCTTTAGTTATGGATATGGAACACGAAACACCAAAAAAATAGTTGTACTTGCTACTCATGGAGATGGGGAACCTCCTAAAACCCTCGATGCTCATTATGTGAAAAATATTATGTAGTATTTTGATAATCCTTAGAAAACCCCATTCAGCTTGATAATGGGAGTAACGTTGGATCAACGTGAATACTTTAGGGATTATCGGTTGACACAAAAAGTGAAACTTTTATGGGATGAAATTTATATGTTGCATTGGTATGCTCGATGAGGGAGTCCTGGGTTAGGGGGTGTTCGGGTAGCCGGACTATACCTTCAGCCGGACTCCTGGACTATGAAGATACAAGATTGAAGACTTCGTCCCGTGTCTGGATGGGACTTTCCTTGGCGTGGAAGGCAAGCTTGGCGATGCGGATATTCAAGATCTCCTACCATTGTAACCGACTTTATGTAACCCTAACCCTATCCGGTGTCTATATAAACCGGAGGGTTGTAGTCCATAGGCAATCAACTCCATATACAACAATCATACCATAGGCTAGCTTCTAGGGTTTAGCCTCCTTGATCTCGTGGTAGATCTACTCTTGTACTACCCATATCATCAATATTAATCAAGCAGGACGTAGGGTTTTACCTTCATCAAGAGGGCCCGAACCTGGGTAAAACATCGTGTTCCCTGCCTCCTGTTACCATCCGACCTAGACGCACAGTTTGGGACCCCCTACCCGAGATCCGCCGGTTTTGACACCGACATTGGTGCTTTCATTGAGAGTTCCTCTGTGCCGTCACAATCAGGAAGGATGCCTCCTCTTGTCTTTAAAGACGGCGCCGTTGCTAAGGGAGCCTTGGCTGTCGGCCAAACCCTCCGGCTAGGTGGTTTCCTCATGACCACCTATTCGGCTATTGCGCCAACGGTGACCTCTCGGGTCATCAAAAGCAACCTACACGTCAGCTCGGAGCTCGTCGAGCAGCTAGATCCAATGGAGCTCCCTTTCGTAAACGAGCTCTTGGATCGCATCGCCGCCCTTGGGGTTGCTACGGATTACGACCAGGTTGGGATTAAACCCGATCTAAGAGAAATTAACTCTCCCCAAGTCACCCACCACGTTGCCGTGGTAGAGACGCTGTGCGGCGACCCTTCATCTATTTTAAGGACTAGCTACGTCTGAATTCCCGACCCCTCCAAGCCGGATACCCGCGGAGGGGGAGATATAACGCAAGACCTGAGCTTAGGATCAGGCAACGGGCCGGATTCACTGGACAACATCCAAGAATTCGAACTTCAGAGTTCGGAAACTCTTCGGCCTCCAAATCTTGGATTGGGTGAGGTTTCAGATTCAACGACACCCGCCCACCCAATCATAAGCGATCTCTCCCAAATCAGGCAGAGGCCCAACGAAACAGTACATCATTATTGGGCCAGATTCCTCCTGGTTATGAACAGGATAAAGGATTGCCGCGAGGAAGACGCAATCTCAATTTTTTGTAGTAATTGCACGAACAAGGGAATCATTAACGCCGTAAGTCGTCATGATATCACACGCTTCGCTGACTTGGCGTCCATAGTACAAAAATACTGTGCGATGGAAAGCGCCTGCAAAACCGAAATAAATTTTTGGGATAATCCAGCCTTGAATAGTAATCCCGTCCGAACTAAGAGGGTGCATCATCACAGGACACCCGGGATAAACACCAAAAAGCCAAAACCCTCTACAGGACATGGAACCGTACTGAAAAGATGGCTTGATGGACCCTGTAGAATTCACAATACAGAGGACGCCACACCAACTCACAGCCTTAAAGCATGTTGGATACTCCGGCAGGTGGCCAAAATCGGCGAGGACCTCTTAATTCCGGAGGCCAGGGAAAGCCAGCCCAAGGACACCAGTACCGTTCTCACAGTCTTCGAGACTTTCACATCAAACAATGTGTGCAAAAGAACACTCCGCAGCCTCGCCGAAGTCTATCAAGTTGCAACAATAAACCCATGGAGCGACACTGCCATTACCTTCAACACAAGTGATGAACCTAGATTCCAAACAGCCCGAGCACCAGCTGCATTGGTCCTCAGTCCCATAGTGGACGGCTTTCGCCTCACCAAGGTGCTCATGGATGGAGGCAGCGGACTGAACCTCATTTATGAGGAAACTCTTCAAAAAATGAAAATAGACTGGAACCGCGTCGAGCGAAGCAGCACAACCTTTAGAGGAATAATCCCCAGTCGGGAAGCGCGCTGCACAGGAAAAATCACACTAGATGTGGTGTTCGGCACGCCGGATAATTACAGGTCCGAAGAAGTCACGTTTCAGGTGGCCCCGTTTAAGAGTGGATATCACGCTTTACTAGGGCGGGAAGCATTCACAATCTTCCAAGCAATACCCCATTACGGGTACATGAAGCTTAAGATACCCGGGCCGAATGGAATTATCACTCTAGCTAGTGATCCGGACATAGCACTCCGCGCCGAAAACAAGACGGCCGCATTAGCCCTTGAGGCGCTATCCGAAGCCTTAGCGGCCGAGGAACTGACTGCGCTGCGCTCCACAGTTAACAGGGATGATGTGATACTCGATAAGAGATCCAAATCCACATCCTTCAAGCCAGTCGACGAAACAGTCAAATTCCAGGTCCACCCAACGGACCCCAATAAAACAGCTTCAATCGGGGCATGACTGAACCCTGATGCAGACGCCGCACTGCGAGAGTTCCTACGAGAGAACTGGGACATCTTCGCCTGGCACCCTTCAGACATGCCAGGGATCCCATGGAGGCTGGCCGAATATAGCTTAAATATCCTAAAAGGATTTAAACCTGTCAAACAAGCACTTCGGCGTTTTTCCGAACCCAAGAGACAGGTTATGGGAGAGGAGCTAGCCAAGCTATTGGAGGCCGGATTCATCAGAGACATAAAACATCCGGACTGGCTAGCAAACCTGGTGATGGTACCAAAGAAGGACAAATACTGGCGCCTGTGTGTCGGTTTTAAAGACCTTAACAAGGCTTGCCCAAAGGATCCCTTCCCGCTCCCCCGCATCGATCAAATTATCGATGCCACCGCAGGACACGATTTGTTGTGTTTCCTTGACGCATACTCCGGTTACCATCAAATCAAGATGGCGGAATCAGACCAAGCTGCAACAGCATTCATCACACCATACGGCCCATTCTGCTTCAACACAATGCCCTTCGGGCTAAAAAACGCCGGCGCAACATATCAGCGCATGATCCAGACATGTCTGGCAAACCAGATCGGCAAAATAGTGGAGGCGTATGTGGATGATGTGGTCGTCAAATCAAGACATGTTGAATCCCTAGTAAACGACTTGAGGCTTACATTCGATAACCTCAGACAATATGACATCAAGCTCAACCCAGAAAAATGCGTCTTCGGCGTCCCAGCCGGAAAGCTCTTGGGCTTCATTGTATCCGGTAGAGGAATTGAAGCAAATCCAGCCAAGATCCGAGCTTTGTCACAATTGGATGTCCCAAAGGACCTTAAACAAATACAAAAATTAACCGGGTGCGTGGCGGCTTTAAGCTGCTTCATCTCCCGCTTGGGAGAAAAGGCACTACCCCTCTATCGCCTCCTTCGGCGCACCAAACACTTCGAGTGGACGGAGGCCGCCACGGCCGGACTTGATGAAATAAAAGTCATATTGGAAACAAACCCAGTCATGGCCGCGCCGAACACCGGCGAACCAATGTTATTGTACATTGCAGCAACACATCAAGTTGTCAGCGCAGTGCTCATTGTTGAGCGGGAAACGGATGGACGAAAATTCCCCCTTCAAAGGCCGGTCTACTACGTATCCACTGTCCTCACTCCATGCAAATCACGGTACCCGCATTATCAAAAGATTGCATATGCGGTATTCATGGCATCCCGGAATCTACGACACTACTTTCAAGAATGTTCCATAACAGTAGCCTCGGAAGTACCACTCAACGATATTATCAACAACCGCGACGCAACGGGCCGGATTGCAAAATGGGCCATCGAGCTCCTCCCGTTCGATATAACCTATAAGCCACGGTGAGCTATTAAATCGCAAGTTTTGGCCGACTTCGTCGCAGAATGGACGGAGGCCGAGCTCCCTAAAGAGTACGGCACATATTCAAACTAGATTATGCATTTCGACGGCTCCAAAATGTTGGCCGGACTGGGGGCTGGCGTCGTCCTGACGTCCCCCACAGGAGACGCAGTCCAATATGTGCTCCAGATCATGTACATAGATTCCAACAATGCAGCCGAATATGAGGCCCTCCTACACGGTCTCCGGATAGCGGTATCCATGGGTATCCAGCGCCTAGAGGTACGCGGGGATTCAAACCTCGCGATATCCCAAATAAATGGAGACTTCGACGCCAAGGACCCAAAAAAGGCAGCTTACCGCAACACCGTCCTAAAAATGTCAGCTCGGTTCGAAGGGCTGGAGTTTCACCATATAGCCGGAGAAAACAATCAAGCAGCGGATGTCCTGGCACGCATCGGAGCAAAACGCGATGCAGTCCCCCCCAACATCTTTTTGGAAAGATTGTTCAAGCCATCTGTAGCATGGGAGGGGGAACCCGCAAATAACAGCCCGGACCCAGCCGCACCACTCGACGCCGAACAATCTGACACAATTGGAGGCTCTGCCAATGAAATTACACCTTCAGCCCACGTAATAATGGCGGTCATTGCCCCGTGGACAGAACCATTCCTAGCCTACCTTACTAGGCAGGAACTCCCGGAGGACCAAAATGAGGCCCGCTGCATAGTGCGGCGATCTAAAGCCTATAGAGTCCATGAGGGAGAGCTTTATAAGAAAAGCACTACCAGAGTCCTTCAAAGGTGCATCTCCGAAGAGGAAGGGCAGAACCTTCTGGCTAAAATTCATGCCGGACTCGGTGGTCACCACGCCGCTACTCGGTCCCTTGTTAGCAAGGCTTTCCGTAAAGGCTTTATTGGCCAACGGCCCGGGCAGACGCTCAGGACCTAGTCCAACGATGCGCCGGTTGCCAACTTTTTGCCAACCAAAGCCATATGCCACCCACCGCACTACAAACTATACCCATCACCTGGCCTTTTGCGGTCTGGGGGCTTGACATGGTCGGACCCCTTAAAGGTGGGACCGACAGGAAAAAATACTTACTGGTCATGGTGGATAAATTCACCAAATGGATAGAAGCCAAGCCTGTTAAAACAGCCGAATCCGGACCTGTGATAGACTTCATATCTGGGGTTGTACACCGTTATGGAGTCCCCCACAACATCATAATCGATAACGGTACAAACTTTACTGCCAACGAGGTAAAACTCTGGTGCAAAAACATGGGCATCAAGCTCGATTGTGCTTCTGTCTATCACCCACAAACCAACGGCCAGGTCGAACGCGCAAACGGTCTTATCATGAGTGGCATTAAACCCAGACTGGTGCGGTCCCTCAAGGAATCTAACACGCACTGGGTAGAGGAGCTCAACTCCGTGCTATGGGGGCTGCGGACCACGCCAAATTGCACCACTGGATACACACCATTTTTTATGGTGTACGGCGCAGAGGCAGTTTTGCCCTGCGATATAATTCATGACTCACCTAGAGTGCGCATGTATGAAGAAAGAGAAGCCGAGCTCAATCGGCAGGACAACTTGGACGCCCTGGAGGAGGAGCGTGACGTGGCAAAAGCCCGTTCCGCATTTTATCAACAGCAGGCCTGAAGATATCAAAGCAGAGAAGTACGGGCCAAAAATTACAATGTTGGCGAACTAGTTCTACGCCTGCCGGATAAGAAAAAGGACAAACTCAAGCCCAAGTGGGAAGGTCCATTCATAATTGACCAAGTCCTGACTGGCGGGGCGTACCGCCTGCCAGATGCGTCGGATAACCGACTCGAGCCGAACCCGTGGAACGCCACCCGTCTCCGAAGATTCTATGCCTAGCGCCGGACTATGTGTTCATCTCCTTCCTCTGTCCATTTTTTACATTTTTCTGTCTTACATTTCTCTCCTTCCCCTCTTTTCTTTTATAGCCCTTAAAGGCTCATCTAGTAACGCGCCACTCGCGCTCATTAAACCTGGGGGCTTCTTTAACAGAAGCTTATTTATACGGGCTTCCCGCCCAACACATGCGTCAAACTTCCGCATGTACCTTTTTCTTCACCATTATATGCATCGATATGACTTAAGTTTTGGCCAAGCTGGGTTGCCTGGCTCCTGGTATTACCCCTACGTTCCCGATTGTTTGGCTAGGCGGAAAAGGGAGCACCTCTGCGATTATTACTGTCGGGTCAGCCGGATGTGTACCTCAGACTGGGTGAAGCCGAAAGCTAGCGTTCTTAAGGGAATATTCGGTCGGTGAGATAAAAGGTGATCTTTTTACTCATTTTATGCGCCCCCAGATGGTTTTTTCTGCGTCTTTTTATGCAGTCCGGACATGCACTTTAGGGCATGCCTCCCAGCGAAAGGAACCCCTAACGGAACTATTCTCTCTGGAAGATGTTTCTTACTAACCATGTAATATAACATAACTAGTTGGGCACTTGTCTGATAAAGCACTAATGACCCCTACGCCTGGTCTCCACGCATACCACAGTTCTTATATAACCGCTATGGTATTCGGACACACTCCGGACCGTCAGGTCCCGAGGTTGAAGCGAAAAGGTCGGCAACGACAAACGATCTACAATCCGGCTAGAAGGCATTACACATGTCAATTCAAAATTACATAGTCATTATGACTGATTGTATTCCTCTTCTATACCATCTAACAGGCTGTCTAATTTACAGTCCTGCTGGGAATACTTCGCGGCCAACTCTACTTGGCCGTATACTAAGCTCACAGGGATCTCCTTCCCGTCATGCCCCTCTGGTCCGACCTCGGCCATGTGTTTTGGGTCAGACTTTGTAAAACGGGTCTTCACCATGGCCCAGGCTTCCCTAGAGCCTTGTCGGCAGGCCGATATCTTCCACAACCGGAAGCGCCGCCGAGCTCCCTTCAGCTTCTCTGCAAGCTCTCCAAGGCCCTCGGGAATGGAGTGGGCAGGCCATAAGGCTTGGGCAACACCTCGCATCGCCTGTCGAATTTGCTCATGCAGTTGCATGAGTTCGGGAAGAAGGTCACCCGTAGAACCGGGCATCTCCTCTATAGGACGACCTGTGAGCATACCTACAGACATTACTCTATTAGTCGACTTCCTCGCCGAACTCTTTTTTCAAAGTTCGTTCAAGCACTTACTAAATATGCCGCGTCGAAGCCGCTGATTCTCCTTCGTGGAGTCCGACAGCTGGCCACGAACATCTTTAAGTTCGACGTCCAGCCTGGTGTTGGCATCCTGAAGATCATTCTTCTCTTGCCTCACCTTTGTCAACGTACTCTCACCGGCCTCTAGCCGGCGTAAGAGTTGTTGCTTTTTCGGATCGAGTCCGGCGCCATCTGCAACATGGTTTGTCAGATTCGCACCCACACCACACAATACTAATCTTTCAAAGTGTATCTTACCTGAGGGGGTCTCTTTGGGCTCCCCTGCTGCGGCTAGTGCGGCCTCTAGTTGGGCCTTGCACTTTTCCAGCTCCTGGGACAGTACAGTATTCTTCTCTGTAAGAACCTGCATATTAAATGATCCTTAAATCAGTTGCTCCAACTGTTTCAAGTCTCGGGGGCTACTGGTATATATATATTTGACCAAAATTTTCTTACCCATATGTCTTTTACATACTGCTCCGTGGCTCTGGCTAAACCATTTTGAGCGGAACGGAGGTACGCATCTCCCGAATTAAAGGCATCTAAAGCCTCTTGGGAGAAACAAGTGTCGCGTAGAACTGTCCGGCGACGCCTGTGGTTCATGGCACTCTCCACTTCAGAATTTGTGGCAGACAGCCTGTCCGCATCCTCTACCAGAAGAGCGTCCGGTGCACGCCTTGTGCTCGCCTCCGCTTCCTGGCCAGACGTTGGAGCCTGGCTGGTGGAGGCGCAATTGGCAACCTCTCCGGATGTAGTCCGGCGAGGTCTCTTCGTTCTAAAGATAGCACGGACGTTAATATGCCCTGACAGAATAACACCAGGGAAACAGAGGGTGCATTATACCTTTGCACTGGCATCTCAGTCCAGACTGCATTCCTTTTTGCCCCACGGGGTCCTGCGGCCCCTCATTGGCTAGCCGCCGCAGGTTCGGCCTCCGGCCTCGGAAATCTTCCCTGCAAAACACGGTTGTTGTCAGAAACACCGGAATACATGAGAGTGGAATCTCTCTCAAGGGAATGAGACTCCGGTTTCTGTCACCTGGGAGGCCGGGATTAACTCTGGGTAATCAGCGGTGATGGCTACCAAGGTATTGTCCTTGCTTAGCTGATGGAACACCCCGTCGATAAGCTCCACCGATATGTCCGGGTCCTCTTCGGAGTCCGAATCGAGGGACCGTTCTGGGTCCTCGGGCTGTGGAGGGCGGCTGTTTATATCCTTTACCTCCTGTCGCAGTTCCTGCACTGAAGTCATTAGACTACATATCTAACCGTGGGAATATAAAACAAACGGGCAAGCGCAATTATTGACTTACCCAACTTGGGGGGTCGTACATAGTAAATCCGGCCTGTGGATTGACGCGGAGGAATTCCTCCTTTTCTCCCTTGTACAAAGAGGATAAGATCTTTACTAGGGCGGCGGCTGAGGCCGGCCCCTTACGACCGTAATGGGTGGCGTCATCCTCCCCGTTGAAATCCCACATGGGGTGGCCTCTATATTGAAGCGGCTGCACCCCCCGCATAATGCACGCGGCCATGATCCAATCATGGTTAGTCCGGAATAAGCCAACAATCTTATTCGGCCCATCAAGTAAAGGACGTCTCTGTCGCTTTCTCTCTGAGAGCTCCGCGGACGCCAGCTCATGCGTTTCTTCAATGGAGCACTGTTGAACTCAAGGAGACCGGCCCGGATAGGGTCCGGTAGCGGGACGTCATCTATATAAAACCATTCCGAAGGCCAGTCCTCGGACGCCTTCTTTGGGGTTCCGGATAGGTATCCGGTCCCGGCGATGCGCCATACTTCGGCTCCGCCCACTTGGTATATAGACCCCTTTTGAGAACGGGGCACCAGGCAGAATAACCTCTTCCACAGTGTGAAATGAGCCTCGACGCCTAAAAATAGCTCGCAAAGGGCGACAAAACCCGCAATATGCAATACGGAGGCGGGCGTGAGATTGTGCAGCTGGAGGCCGTAGAACTCCAGAAGCCCGCGGAGAAATGGATGAATTGGAAATCCTAGTCCCCTTATTAGATAGGGGACAAGGCACACCCGCTCTCCTTTAGAAGGATTGGGGGTGCTCTCCGCTTGTTTTCCGCCATTATAGGTGGCGAGACCGGCTCGGACCGGGACCATGTATGCTTGAGGGAGAAATCCCTTGGCCTGAAGTGATGCTAACTTGCTATGCGGGATGGTGCAACTCTCCCAGTCCCCGGGTTTGGGACCAGAGGGGCGAGGGGAGGAGCTGCGACGGCTGGTCATGTTGGAATGGACCTTTGCTGAAAGCGCTCTGATGATAATTCGCGGAAAGCAGAAGATGTGGTTTGGACCTAAATCCCCATCCCGTTAAATAGGCGGCTCGGCTTTTCTCATTTGTTTGAACACGTGGAAGACGGCCATTATTGGGCATGGAAGCCGAGGAGCACTACAAAAATCGGACATTATTCCTACAGGTACATAAGATTTGGAGAAGAACCCGCCTTGCAATGCCGAACAATCTGCGCGCCGGACTCATCGTCATTGAAGCCTGGTTCGGGGGCTACTGAGGGAGTCCTGGGTTAGGGAGTGTTCGGGTAGCCGGACTATACCTTCAGCCGTACTCCTGGACTATGAAGATACAAGATTGAAGACTTCGTCCCGTGTCTGGATGGGACTTTCCTTGGCGTGGAAGGCAAGGTTGGCGATGCGGATATTCAAGATCTCCTACCATTGTAACCGACTTTATGTAACCCTAACCCTATCCTGTGTCTATATAAATCGGAGGGTTGTAGTCCGTAGGCAATCAACTCCATATACAACAATCATACCATAGGCTAGCTTCTAGGGTGTAGCCTCCTTGATCTCGTGGTATATCTACTCTTGTACTACCCATATCATCAATATTAATCAAGCAGGACGTAGGGTTTTACCTCCATCAAGAGGGCCCGAACCTGGGTAAAACATCGTGTTCCTTGCCTCCTGTTACCATCCGACCTAGACGCACAGTTCGGGACCCCCTACCCGAGATCCGCCGGTTTTGACACCGACACTCGGGATTTATGCTTGAGATATGATTATACTTGTTGCTCTAGGATGAATGCTCCACACCTTTCCTTTTCATGCAAATTTAATGATAATGAAACCTTAGCTTCTTATAGTAATGGTAGATATGATTATTATGATGTGGAACGAATAGAAGAATTTGTTGCTTTTAAGGGTGCTTATGAAATTGAATCTTTGTTTAAAAAGTTTGAAGCTTTTGATGATGATGTTTATAGACCTGCAAATTTTGCCATCCTTAAATATTGTTATGATAATTATAAATATAATTCCGATATTGATGAATTTATTGAGAAAATCTCAGTTGTTCGAGAAGACACTAATATTTTGCAGGAGTCTATGGAAGAAGAAATTGATGAAACTGTGAGGTCATTGGATGAAAAAGATGATGAGGAGAGCGAAGAACAAAAGGAGGAAGAGCGGACTAGCTACCCGTGCCCACCTTCTAATGAGAGTAACTCTTCAAATCATACATTGTTTAATGTCCCTTCGTTCTTACCAAATGATGAATGCTATGATAATTTCTATGATCCCGTTGATTCATTTGAAATATCCCTTTTTGATGAACTTGATGCTTGTGGCCAAGATGCCAATATGAATTATACTTATGGCGATGAACTTGCTATAGTTCCTTATGTTAATAATGAAATTGTTGCTATTGCACCCACACATTATAGTCCTATCATCTTTTTGAATTCTCCCAACTACACTGTATCAGAGAAAACTCCGCCTATGTTGTCTCAACATGGCCGGTCCCAAGCCCGGGTAAAGGAGGAGGGTTGTGATAGGCTTGGCGAGCCAACGTAAAAACTCAGCCACTCTTATGGAGATGAAACCCAAAATATTTTCGTTGGGGCGTAACCCTCTCAGCGACGCGCTACATCGGAACCCGGGTGTGGTGGAAAATGGGCAAGGGCCGGGCCGTCACCCCCAAGGTGGCGCGCTGTATCTTGATCCGGATACGATGGCAAGTGAGCAAGGATCGGGTCGTCGGATCCTTAGTGGCGCGCTACATCGGCGCCCGGATGTAGTGGAAAATGGGCAAGGGTCTTCGCATTTGACTCGACGAGTGCGAAGGGTAAGGAAGCTAGCCGAGCCTAGGAGGATTCGCTTAGGTAGCTGGAACGTAGGGTCTCTGACAGGGAAGCTTCGGGAGCTAGTTGATGCAGCAGTGAGGAGAGGTGTTGATATCCTTTGCGTCCAAGAAACCAAATGGAGAGGACAGAAGGCGAAGGAGGTGGAGGATACCGGCTTCAAGCTATGGTACATAGGGACGGCTGCAAACAGAAATGGCGTTGGCATCTTGATCAACAAGAGCCTCAAGTATGGAGTGGTAGACGTCAAGAGACATGGGGACCGGATTATCCTGGTCAAGCTGGTAGTTGAGGACTTGGTTCTCAATGTTATCAGCGCCTATGCCCCGCAAGTAGGCCACAATGAGAACACCAAGAGGGAGTTCTGGGAAGGCCTGGGAGACATGGTTAGGAGTGTACCGGTTGGTGAGAAGCTCTTCATAGGAGGAGACCTCAATGGCCACGTGGGTACATCTAACACAGGTTTTGAAGGGGCGCATGGGGGCTTTGGCTATGGCATCAGGAATCAAGAAGGAGAAGATGTCTTAAGCTTTGCTCTAGCCTACAACATGATTGTAGCTAACACCCTCTTTAGAAAGAGAGAATCACATCTGGTGACTTTTAGTAGTGGCCAACACTCTAGCCAGATTGATTTCATCCTCTCGAGAAGAGAAGATAGGCGTGCATGCCTAGACTGTAAGGTGATACCTGGAGAGAGTGTTGTACCCCAGCATAAGCTGGTGGTTGCTGACTTCCGCTTTCGGATTCGTGTCCAGCGGGATAAGCATGCCAAAGTCCCTAGAACGAAGTGGTGGAAGCTCAAGGGGGAGGTAGGTCTAGCGTTCAAGGAGAGGGTCATTAAGGAGGGCCCTTGGGAGGAAGGAGGAGATGCGAACAATGTGTGGACGAAGATGGCGACTTGCATTCGTAAGGTGGCCTCGGAGGAGCTTGGAGTGTCTAGGGGAAGGAGAAGCGAAGATAAGGATACCTGGTGGTGGAATGATGATGTCTAGAAGGCGATTAAAGAGAAGAAAGATTGCTTCAAACACCTATACCTAGATAGGAGTGCAGACAACATAGAGAAGTACAAGATGGCGAAGAAGGCCGCAAAGCGAGCTGTTGGTGAAGCAAGGGGTCGGGCATATGAGGACCTCTACCAACGGTTAGGCACGAAGGAAGGTGAAAGGGACATCTATAAGATGGCCAAGATCTGAGAGAGGAAGACAAGGGATATTGGCCAAGTCAAATGCATCAAGGACGGAGCAGGCCAACTCTTGGTGAAGGACGAGGAGATTAAGCATAGATGGCGGGAGTACTTCGACAAGCTGTTCAATGGGGAGAATGAGAGTTCTACCATTGAACTGGATGACTCCTTTGATGAGACCAGCATGCGTTTTGTGCGGCGAATCTAGGAGTCTAAGGTCAAGGAGGCTTTAAAAAGGATGAAAGGAGGCAAGGCGATGGGCCCTGATTGTATCCCCATTGATGTGTGGAAAGGTCTCGGGGACATAGCGATAGTATGGCTAACAAAGCTTTTCAACCTCATTTTTCGGGCAAACAAGATGCCAGAAGAATGGAGACGGAGTATATTAGTACCAATCTTCAAGAACAAGGGGGATGTTCAAAGTTGTACTAATTACCATGGAATTAAGCTGATGAGCCATACAATGAAGCTATGGGAGAGAGTCATTGAGCACCGCTTAAGAAGAATGACAAGCGTGACCAAAAATCAGTTTGGTTTCATGCCTGGGAGGTCGACCATGGAAGCCATTTTCTTGGTATGACAACTTATGGAGAGATATAGGGAGCAAAAGAAGGACTTGCATATGGTGTTCATTGACTTGGAGAAGGCCTATGATAAGATACCGCGGAATGTCATGTGGTGGGCCTTGGAGAAACACAAAGTCCTAGCAAAGTACATTACCCTCATCAAGGACATGTACGATAATGTTGTGACAAGTGTTCGAACAAGTGATGTCGACATTGATGACTTCCCGATTAAGATAGGACTGCATCAGGGGTCAGCTTTGAGCCCTTATCTTTTTGCATTGGTGATGGATGAGGTCACAAGGGATATACAAGGAGATATCCCATGGTGTATGCTCTTTGTGGATGATGTGGTGCTAGTTGACGATAGTCGGACGGGGGTAAATAGGAAGTTAGAGTTATGGAGACAAACCTTGGAATCGAAAGGGTTTAGGCTTAGTAGAACTAAAACCAAGTACATGATGTGCGGTTTCAGTACTACTAGGTGTGAGGAGGAGGTTAGCCTTGATGGCCAGGTGGTACCTCAGAAGGACACCTTTCGGTATTTGGGGTCAATGCTGCAGGAGGATGGGGGTATTGATGAAGATGTGAACCATCAAATCAAAGCCGGATGGATGAAGTGGCGCCAAGCTTCTAGCATTCTCTGTGACAAGAGAGTGCCACAAAAGCTAAAAGGCAAGTTCTAAGGATGGCGGTTCGACCCGCAATGTTGTATGGCGCTGAGTGTTGGCCGACTAAAAGGCGACATGTTCAACAGTTAGGTGTGGTGGGGATGCGTATGTTGAGATGGATGTGTGGCCACACGAGGAAGGATCGAGTCCGGAATGATGATATACGAGATAGAGTTGGGGTAGCACCAATTGAAGAGAAGCTTGTCCAACATCGTCTGAGATGGTTTGGGCATATTCAACGCAGGTGTAACGCCCTCGATGCGGCTATATCTCCCATGTGTCGAAGCACGACTTAGAGGCATAACCGCATTGAAAGCAATGTCGCAAGTGAGGTAATCTTCACACAACCCATGTAATTTATAAGGGAAAGAGATACATAGTTGGCTTACAATTGCCACTTCACACAATTACATGAATAAAGCATTACATCAAACAGATACAATCAAGGTCCGACTACAGAACCAAAATAAAAGAAGAACCCCAAATGCGACAAGGTCCCCGATCGACCCCAACTGGGCTCCACTACGCATAGGGTATTACCTCCATAGAGAGGGCCCGAACCTGGGTATTACCTCCATAGAGAGGGCCCGAACCTGGGTAAACATCGTGTCCCTTGTCTCCTGTTACCATCGACCTTAGATGCACAGTTCGGGACCCCCTACCCGAGCTCCGCCGGTTTTGACACCGACATTGGTACTTTCATTGAGAGTTCCACTGTGCTGTCGCCAAAAGGTTTGATGGCCCCTTCAATCGTCAATAATGATGCTGTCCGAGGAGAAACCTTTCTCCCCGGACAAATCTTTGTGTTCGGCGGCTTCGCATTGCGGGCCAATTCGCTTGGCCGTCTGGAGCAAATCGAAAGCTACACCCCTGGCCATCAGGTCAGATTTGGGAGCTTGAACTATGTTGCGGACATCCGTGGAGACTTGATCTTCGCCGGATTCGAGACCGCGGCTGCCACCCCTGTGACCCCGATGATCATGACCTAAATCTGTCATCAGACCGCATCCAGGAGATCACTCCTATAACCGCTCTGGCCTTAGAGCCGGAGCAGACTGCACCATCCAAGGACGGGAGGATCAACCCCACCACGGAGGCCACAGATTCTACGGCGTTGGAGCCGCACATAGACTTAACCTCTCATGACATCTTTGTCACCGGAACTCCGGACTCGTCTCTGGCCATAAGTTCCGAGCCACGTGAGCCCGCGGATGCCGAACTTGATCGTTTATCGATCTTCGAGTTCAGCGCCGCAAACATCTTCCAGCACTCGCCTTTGGTCAATGTGCTAAACTCATTAAAGAACGTGTCCTTGGCAGAGGACTCATAGCCGAACTATATTTGGTTTGAACTAGGGGCTGATGGTGGAGAATTTTGCTTCCCACCCGCCACCCACTTCATCGACACGGTCGAGGATTTGACTGACACACTTGATTACGACTCCGAGGACATCGACTGTATGGACGACGATGCCGGAGAAGAAGAGGCCCAGAACCCGCCGTTCACCAGACGCTAGACGGCCACTTCCTCGTATGATGTATACATGGTGGATGCACCAAAGGAGAACAACGGCGATGACAAGGAAGATCCAGCCGAGGATAAACCTTCCGAAATACAATCCAAGCGCCGGCGTCAGCGGCGCCGCTCTAAGTCATGCCGCAGTAAAGACAGCAACACCGGCACAGGAGAAGATAATACTCCAGAAGGTGCCGAAGACAACGCAGACCCCATTGAAACAGCTAATGAACAAGATGAACGGGAAGATGGGCAGGCTAGCCCTGGCAAGCAGGCCACGCATGAAGACTCAGAGGACAGAAGTTATCTTCCACTCTCTGAGGATGAGATGAGCCTTGGCACCGATGATTTCATCGTGCTTGAGGAACCTCTGGAGCAAGAGCGCTTCAAGCGCCAGCTAATCGCCACTTCAAGGAGCCTGAAAAACAAGCAGCAGCAGCTTCAAGCTGACCAAGATCTGCTCAATGATAAATGGACCGATGTCCTAGCAGCCGAAGAATACGGCCTCAAGCTCCCAACCAAAAGCTACCCAAAGCGCAAATTGCTACCTTAGTTTGATGAGGAGGCGCCGAAATACATACCTCCATCGTACAATGAGGCTGACCGACCACCATGTGGTCGGGAAAAAATGACAACTCACGCCGAACACCAGCCAGCCCCGCCTCAGCGCACAGGTAGAGGTAAATTAGCCCACGGTCATACATATGACCTCCGGCAAAACCTGAACAATAAAGTAGGACATATTAGATCAATCTATGAATCGCGAGGATGTGCCTCGACATGCGACAACGGACACCTATTCGGACGTGACAAACTTAGTCATGCGTGGGCTGAAAACCGCAGACAGACTCCATCAGAGCTACGTCGCGATACGGCCCGATATAGAGGCGCTGCACACCCTGACACCGATGAGGTCCTGGATCATGAATTCCCAGAAGGGTTCAAACCTGTGAATATAGAATCATACGATGGAACCGCGGACCCCGCGGTGTGGATCGAAGACTTCATTCTCCACATTCATATGGCCCGCGGCGATGACCTCCACACCATCAAATACCTCCCTTTAAAACTCAAGGGGCCAGCTCGGCACTGGCTCAACAGTCTGCCTGCAAATTCTATTGGCAGCTGGGAGGACTTGGAAGAGGCCTTCCTCGATAACTTCCAAGGTACATATGTTTGACCTCCGGACGCTGAGGACTTAAGCCATATAGTTCAACAACCCGAAGAATCCGCCAGGAAATTATGGACTAGATTCTTAACTAAAAAGAACCAAATCGTCGATTGTCCGGATGCCAAAGCCCTAGCAGCCTTCAAACACAGCATCCGTGACGAATGGATCGCTCGCCACCTCGGCCAAGAAAAGCCAAAATCCATGGCAGCCCTCACGACACTCATGACCCGCTTTTGTGCAGGCGAGGACAGTTGGTTGGCCTGTAGCGAAAACAATGCAAGCGATGCTGGCACCCCTGAAGCTAAAACTACCAAAGACAAGTCTCGACGCAAAAGGTACAAGCGTCGAAACAACAGGGATAACATTGAGGACACGGCAGTCAATGTCGGATTCAGGGGCTCTAAGTCCGGCCAGCGGAAGAAGCCGTTCCAAAAGAACAATTCAGGCCCATCCAGCTTGGACCGCATACTTGATCATCAGTGCCAGATTCATGGCACCCCAGACAAGCCACCCAATCATACAAACAGAGATTGCTGGGTTTTTAAACAGGCCGGCAAATTAAACACCGAGAATAGGGAAAAGGGATCGCAAAGCGAGGACGATGATGAAGAGCCCCAGCAACCGAACACGGGGGGACAGAAGAATTTCCCCCCTCAGGTCAAAACGGTGAACATGATATACGCCACCCACATCCCCAAGAGGGAGAGCAAGCGTGTGCTTAGGGACGTCTACGCGATAGAGCCAGTCGCCCCAAAATTTAATCCATGGTCGTCATGCCCGATCACTTTTGATCGCCGGGATCATCCGACCGGTATCCGTCATGGTGGCTCAACTGCATTGGTCCTAGACCCAATAATTGATGGGTTCCACCTGACTCGCGTCCTTATGGACGGAGGTAGCAGCCTCAATCTGCTCTATCAGGATACAACGCGAAAAATGGGCATTAACACATCTCGAATCAAGCCGCCCACTAGGACTACCTTCAAAGGAGTCATACCAGGTATAGAGGCCCGCTGTACGGGCTCAATCACGCTAGAGGTTGTCTTCGGATCTCCGGACAACTTCCGAAGCGAGGAGTTAATCTTCGATATCGTTCCTTTCCGCAACGGCTATCACACACTGCTCGGACGAACTGCGTTCGCTCGATTCAACACAGTACCACACTATGCTTATCTCAAGCTCAAGATGCCTGGTCCATGTGGTGTCATAACAGTCAACGGAAATACAGAACGCTCCCTCTGTACAGAAGAGCACACATCTGCCTTAGCAGAAGAAGTACAGAGTGACCTTCTCAAGCAGAACCTTAATCCGTCTGCCGAGCCCACAGACACCGTTAAGAGGGTCTGAACTACTCTGCAGCAGGAGAGCTCGGCTCATCGGGAGCTCGACTAGAAATCCGGCCTCCGTCTCAGTCCCGATCAAGTGGTGGCATTTGTGCCGCGCGTACATTACTACGCACTCAAAATCCCATGGGCATTGACAGAGGCACATCTAGCTTGTGGTCCATAGTACGGCTCAATCGACATTGGATACACATATACTTTCCCATTTACTTGTTTCCTTTTCAGGTCTCAATCCCACAGGCACCATCTGGTGGTCTGGTCATCGGTCCTCTCGAAGGATGAACACACCAAGACGGCGAGAAACGCAGTCATATGGGGGACTTCTTAGGTGATTCTGTTAACGATAACTCTACCTGTTTTTCAGGACCCGCGTGCAGCTCTCCCTTGGTTTCGGCATGTCAAATAGCCTGTTGCTTATCGCACTACCTGTATCAATGCGCCTTGACGTACTAATTAAATTACAATGAGAATAGTCTACGGCTGGAGTTGTAGGACTCCAGCTTTTTACTTTCATACCTTTTCTGTTTTCTTTCCTTTTTTTCCAGCTCCCATGTGGATAACCCTATCAGGTAGCACCTGTACACTTTAGTACATTTCATGTTCGCCAGGGGCTACACAACACCCCACACTATGGCAACAAAAGTCCGAACACTTTTTATAAGTATAGTTTGGCACCCCAAATTTAGCATTATATGCATTGGCTCCGAATCATGTCTTTGGTCAATAGTTGGGTTGCCCGACTCCTGTGCTTGCTACCTTACATTCTGCTATATCGGCTAAGGTAGTAAAGGGAGAACTACTGCGATTGTCCTTGGTTTATCCACAGGAGCACCTCAGTAGAGAAAGCCGAAAACTGACTGTCATGATGCGGCGAGAGCCGGTCAGCTATTCGGAGGTTGCAAATCGTTGGAGATTTCTTCCGCATTACGCGAAGGATTGATACTTCCCGATCAGACGCTTATAGCACTCTAGTTCGGATACTAGGCTAAGTGAGGGCGTTACATCCGCATAGTCTGGCTGTCTGGTTCATTGCGCTAAACAACTCCTTCAAGGACCATCTAATTGGATCAAGATTGTTTAGATTCCATCCCGAACACCCCTGTACTACCTACGTGGGGGCAGAAGCTGACGACTGGTTAATCCTCATATTTCATACAACATGGCCGCACAGGAAGTGAAATTTTAAAAGGGAAAACTTTGTTTTTGCCACTCTAGTTTTTGCCAACTTTGCTTATGCCACTCTAGAATTTGACATCTCACTTTTGCCACTCTTAGCTCTTGACAATACATCACAAATGCCATTCCATGGCAAAAACGATAATTTTTTATTTCACTTTTGCCACTCTTAGCTTTTGACATGTATCACAATTTCCACTCTAATTTTTTTGCTTTTGCCATGGATTGGCAAAAGTGATATATTGTCAAAAGCTAAGAGTGGCAAAAGTGAAATGTCAAATTCTAGAGTGGCATAAGCAAAGTTGGCAAAAAATAGAGTGGCAAAAACAAACTTTTCCCATTTTAAAAACATAACAAGCATTATATTGCATAAACACTTTGTTTTATCATACAAGGCAGAGGGAGCTCGCATACATTCATTCAAAGGTAGTGTCTTTCGCACAGTGATCCGCAACAATGCGGGATCCCTCCAGGACACCATCAAAATACAACTTGGGTTGGCGGTGCTCCTTGCCCTCAGGTGGCCCCTCGGTCATTAGCTTCTTGGCATCCATCTTCGCCCAGTGTATTTTGACGGGGGCAAGGGCCATCCGTGAACCTTCGGTACAGGCCAACCACTTTATAACCTCAAGCCAGGGGCAGGCATCAACAAGCCGCTTCACAAGTCCGAAGTAGCTGTTAGGTATCGGCGCGGCAGGCCATAGTCGGACTATCAGCTCCTTCATGGCTAGCTCGGCCGCCTTATGCAGCTCGACCAGCTATTTCAGCTGGTCGCTGAAGGACACCGGATGTTCGGGCACAAGATATTGAGACCAGAACAGCTTCTCCGTAGAACTCCCTTCCTCGGCTCAATAGAACTCGGCAGCGTCCCATACGCTGCACGGCAAATCCGTAAACGCCCCTGGAGATCTCCAAATTCGGGTAAGTAAAAGGAACGCTTCCTTCACAGACTTGCTTTGCATAATGAAAGCCTTACCCGCCGCGATCTTCTGGGTCGCCTAGATTTCCTGAAGGGCGCTCTGGGCTTCGGCTCGAGCCTCTTGCAGCTCTGGAGAGCCTTCACAAGTTCGGATGCTTGCGTCTTAGAATCAAGCTCCAAGGACTCGTACTTCTTGACGGCGTCCTAGAGCTCTTGCTAAACCACGCCGACCCGGGCCTCGTGCATCTCGCGCGCGGCGCGTTCCTTGGCCGCTTTGACCTCGAACTTATCTAACGCCTTCTTGAGGGCCGCCACCTCGGTCGTGGCCCCTAATAAAGCTCATGGCACTTTAGTCAGCATGAACCATTCATCCTTCCTAAATATACACGCAGGTTACTGCATACCTTTGTTGTCCTCCAGCTGCTTCTTCACGAGACCGAGCTCTTTCTCGGCCCGCTCCAGGTTTTGCTTCAGTCCGGAGACCTCCGCAGTGTGAGCAGTAGCAGCTAGCAGCGACGCCTGCTTATTCACATAGACATATTATGTTAGACTCCTGCGAAAATTATTTTTATCCCCTGCTCGGCTTTTCCTTTCCGTACACCGAATAGAGCATCAGGGGCTACTGTCCACATTGTGATCTTTTTTCTATAATTGTTACCTCAAAGCCTGTTAAAAGGCTAGTGCAGGCCTCGGTTAGTCCGCTTTTGGAGGACTAAACCTTTTCGATCACGGTACCCATAAGGACACGGTGCTCATCCACAATGGAGGCGCCTCGCAGCGATTCCAGCAGATTATCGGGTGCCTCTGGTTGGACAGAGGTCACCGGTGGAACAGGCACACCTCCTCCTTTCGGGGAAGGCCGTTCACTGGACTCCGGAGCCGTGTAGGTCTCCGGAATCGTGTCCGGCTGAGGGCCGAAGGGAACTTGGCCCCCATTGCCAGTCCCCATGGGGGCTTTTTCCCCCATGTGTCCGACAGCCGAGGAGTCATCCTGGGGCGCCACCTTAACGATTTCTAGAATCTCCCCCTGGTCTGGGAAGGTCCTTTGGGACGCCACCTCATCATCACCCTTGGGTGAGGCAGAATGAGCGGGCGGGGGAGACATGCTAGCCATCTCCTTTGAGTCTAGCGAACCCTTTGTCGAGGATCGCGGGGAGCCATCGCGGGCCAGATGGTAATGGCATAGTTTAAACATATTAATATTATAAACTGGAAAGGCCAGGTATTGGGAGGTGCATAGGGTTTTGGTACTTACGAGGCAGCCCGAGGCTTGGTCCGGGGCATTTGCTCCGGACTGCTTTCGACATCCCATGTGGAGTTATCTGCAAGGGAGCCCTTCCCCCTCTTGGGAGCCTTCGCCTCGAGATTCATGGAGGCCTCTCTTTTCTTCTTTCCCCCCTTCGGTGGGAAGCCGCCTTCTTCTTCCTCCTCACCGTCGTCTTCGGCAACCGAAGAGTCAGTCTCGTCTTCGGACGACATGTCCGAAGCACCCTTTCAGCGAAGGCCACTCCTGCTCCCTTTGGCCGTCTCCTTGGCCTTCTTCTCCGGCACATCATAAGGCGCCGGAAATAGCATCTTCGTTCGGAGTGGGGTTTCCACATCTTCGAGAAGTGGAGCTGGACAATTAATCCGCCCCGCTATGTCGATCCAGGCCTGAAAATTGATAGGAAGGCTTAGACTCCTTCCCAAAATATGCAGTAAAGGCTATACCTTGAGTACATGAAAGAACTTCCCGAATTGGCCTGATGCTTTAAGCTGAGCCCATGATCTTCGGTCGTGGGCAGTGGTGTCTCGCCGGCCTTGAAGAGCACTTTCCAGATATGTTCGTGCGTTGTGCCGAAGAGCTCTAGTAGCATCTGGTGCTTGGCCTGATCGAACTCCCACAAATAGCAAGTCCGGCATTGGCACGGAAGGATTCGATGAATGAGCGTAACCGGGATCACATTGACGAGTTTGATCCTCTTGGTTATCATGTTCTGAACGCACGTCTGGAGCCTAGTCAGCTCGCTCGAGGAGCCCCAGGCGAGGCCCTTCTCTTGCCAGGAGGTGATCTGCAGCGAAGCTCCGGATCAAAATTCGGGGGCCGCCGCCTAGTTGGTGTCGCGCGGCTCGATGATGTAGAACCACCCCGACTGCCACCCCTTCACCGTCTCCACAAAGGAGCCTTTGGGCCATGTAACATTGGGCATCTTGCCCACCATGGCGCCTCCGCACTCTGCCTGTTGGCCTCTCACCACCTTCGCCTTTACATTGAAAGTCTTCATCCATAGGCCTAAGTGAGGCAGGATATGGAGGAAGGCCTCACAAACAACTATAAATGCCGAGATATTGAGGATAAAGTTGGGGGCTAGATCATGGAGGTCTAGCCCGTAGTAAAACATCAGTCCACAGGCAAACGGGTGGAGAGGGCATCCCAGCCCACGGACTAAATGTGCGAGAAACACAACCCTCTCATGGGGCTCTGGGGTAGGGACGATCTGTCCTTAGGCCGGGAGACGGTGAACGATCTCCTTGGCCAGGTATCCAGCCTCTCGAAGCTCCCTGGTGTCTTTCTTCTTAGAAGAAGAAGCCATCCACTTGCCACCTGCTCCGGATCCGGACATGGTTGAAGTGTTATCTCCGGCGAGGGAAGCTAGGGCTTGGGCTCTGGAGCTCTAGAATGGATGGGCGGAGGAAGGAGAAGGCAGGGGTGAGTGAGAACGAATCCTTGTCCCCTTATAAAGGTAGCGAATATCGAACGCCTCCCTGCTCGCCTTAAAGCTTGCCTAATACCAAGGGCTATGTAAACGACACGGTTGGGTTAGCCACACCTGTATTGATGAGAATCCCGTAATAAGGGGACACGATCTCTGCTTTGACAAGACGTGCCAATGGCAACCGCGTCTCGAAACATGGAGCGGCAGACGAAAAACAGTTCGAAATTATGACCAGACGGACGTGATGTCATGTTGTAAAAAGTTGTCAGCGGATTGGACTCGTGGATTATTGTATTCTCTCTACGGTTGTGTGTGGTGTGTGTTACAGGTCCGGACACGATCAATTCGTCCGAAGACTACTTTGGAGTTCGGAAGGAGGAACCCGCCTTACAATGCCGAAGATAGATTTATGCACCAGATACCTTGTCATTGAAGCCAGGTTCAAGGGCTACTAACGGAGTCCTGGACTAAGGGGTCCTCGGGCATCCGGCCTGTTAGCCATGGGCCAGACTGATGGGCTATGAAGATACGAAGACCGAAGACTACATCCGTGTCCGGATGGGACTCTCCTTGGCGTGGAAGGCAAGCTTGTCGACCAAATATGTAGTTTCCCTTCTTTGTAACCAACCTTGTGTAACCCTAGATCCTTCCGTTGTCTATATAAACCGGAGGACTTAGCTCAAATAGGGCAGATTCATTATCATAGCCATACAAGCTAGACTCTACGGTTTAGCCATTACGATCTCGAGGTAGATCAACTCTTGTAATACTCATATTCATCAATATCAATCAAGCAGGACGTAGGGTATTACCTCCATAGAGAGGGCCCGAACCTAGGTAAATATCATGTCCCTTGTCTCCTGTTACCATCGACCTTAGACGCACAGTTCGGAACCCCCTACCCGAGATCCGCCGGTTTTGACACCGACACTACTTTACTGCATCACCGTTTCCTCTGCAAGGGAAAACCAACGCAGTGCTCAAGAGGTAGCAGTGCCTTGGTTATTTCAGTACTGCACACTGTGTGATGTTTAGATGTTACCGTGTCCAGCTCAATTTCACCAATACCAGCAATAAACTTACAATACATGACTCAGGATATCACGAGAGATGCTGCCCATTTGCTATTTTTAATGGATGCTAACCCTATTGTACTTAACATGCCTGTCCATGTACTTACGCAGGGTCATAACGACCGATGCTTTTGTTTGCTGTCAAGGTGAGCTGCATCCCATGTCTTACAGTATTTCACATAATTTGTGCAATTGCATTTTAACTTCTACCATTTACTGGTTGCCTGTAGGTACACATGTCAGTGGCACTAATCCACGCTTCGACCTGGAGGAACAGCTCGCCTCCGCCGTCGCTGACTTTGGGCGAGCTCTGGCCAAGATGAAGTGCCCCAACAACTACCTCTCAGGACTTACCAAGTATGTACTCACCAGTTCAATCTTACCAATACCCGTTGCAATTAATGGCTATGTTCTGTATGGTCGATGTATTAAGCAAGTTCTAGTAAACATGCCTAACATGTTTTTGGTACTTTCGCTTCCTTTTTATAGACATCTGGGCCATTCTCTGCTCTGGCAGCACCTGCCTTGTGATGTTTAACTATGCCAATTGCATTTTTATCAGTACCGGTTTCAATGTCTATTAAGATTGTTGCAATTAACAGTTGAATCCATTTTAAACAGTTGCATTTCAATGGCTACAAACTTACCAAACATGACTTAGGATGTTGTTAAGCCTGTTGCAATTAATAGTTGTTAAGCCTGTTGCAATTAACAGTTGTATCCATTTTTTAATCTGTCCATTTGCTACCATGCTACTCTCCGCAATGAAGATATACTAGAGATGCTGCCCCATTTGCTATTTTTCGTGGATGCTAACCCTATTTTACTTAACATGCTTGTCCACGTACTTACGCAAGGTCATAACGGCTGATGTTGTTGTTTTCCGTCAAGGTTAGCTGCATCCCATGTCTTACAGTATTTCACATCATTTGTGCAATTACAGTTTAACTTCTGCCATTTACTGGTTGCCTGTAGGTACACATGTCAGTGGCACTGATCCACACTTCGACCTGGAGGAACAGCTCGCCTCCGCCTCCGCTGACTTTGGGCGGGCTCTGGCCAAGATGAAGTGCCCCACAACTACCTCTCAGGACTTACCAAGTATGTACTCACCAGTTCAATCTTACCAATACTGGTTGTAATTAATGGTTATGTTTTGTACCATCGATGTATTAAGCATGTTGTAGTAAACATGCCTAACACGTTTGAGCTATTTCCCTACCTTTTTATAGACAACTGGGCCATTATCTGCTCTGGCAGCACCTGCCCTGTGATGTTTAACTCTGCCAATTGCATTTTTATCAGTACCGGTTCCAATGGCCATTAAGCATGTTGCAATTAACAGTTGTATCCATTTTTAAAGAGTTGTATTTCAATGGCTACAAACTTACAAAACATGAATTAGGATGTTGTTAAGCCTGTTGCAATTAACAGTTGTATCCATTTTTTAATTCGTCCCTTTGTTACCATGCTACTCTTTTGAAATGAAGATATCACTACAGATGTTGTCATTTTATTACCATTTGCTAGTTTTGGTGGATGTTAACCCTGTTGTAGTTAACATTGGCTTTCCATGTACTTACACAGGGCTACAATGGGTGATGCTATTGTTTACCGTCGAGGTTAGCTGCATCCCATGTATTATACACAATATATTCCTAAATAAAAGTATTTTTAGAGATTCCAATATAGACTACATAAGGAGCAAAATGAGTGAATCTAGATTTTAATCTAAACTATATCTATAATTCTATATACATCCATATGTAGTTCATATTCAAATCTCAAAAAAAATACATGTACTTAGGAACATAGGTAGTTGTATTTTACATCATTTGTGCAATCTCAGTTTCGCTTCTAACATTTACTGGTTATTTGTAGGTACATATATGAGCGGTACTGATCCACACTTCGATCCCTTTTGCGTATGGGGCAATAAGATATTCATGAACAAGCGTCAAGTGAGAAAACTAAGAAAGATTGTTAGGCGAAAGAAACGGGTGATTGGAATTAAGCTCTTTATTTACACTTTGTCAAAGACAACAATGAACTTTAGGATGGTAAGTAATGTGTTGCCTTTTCCCCCTGCCCACAACAAGTTACTCTATTAGACCTCAGTATCTGATATTTTTCTCTTTTCAGTGGTTTCTGAAAGCTATTTACTGATGATTACCTTGCAAACTACATGACCAGAGTGGAGACAACTAAGGTTAAAGTATATAATTCATGCTACCATGATCATGCTCTAGAAGTCTTCCAGAAGGCGGTGAAGGATGGGCGGGCGATCGTCACAAGGGGTTGGACTGAAGTGGTTTGTGCCCATGGCATGCAGGAAGGCACATTATGGGCATTCCGCTTCTTCAACACTGTCGGCAGTCAAAATGATTTACACTTGTTTCTTCACCTTTACCACCTTTAAATACTGTGGTTCATCATAGTTAATTACTGCCTAATCCTGTAATTACTGAACATATTGTACTGGCAACTTTATTTATGAATTTGTTGTTGAACCATTATGCTGAGAATTTTAATTGCACGTTTCGTATTTCAAAATTTCCAATTAGAATAATAAATTGCAGGAAAAAATAAAAAGGGAACAGACGGTCATGGAACTTTGCAAATGGTTCTGGCAGTAAAAGCGCTTGTGATGGATAGCCCAATGCCACACAGTTTTCTACATCAAATCGTGTGTGATGTAGTTAATGAAAGCAAACACTTAACCAAGATAGACCGTGTGTGATAGTTACACCTTTCACACATGAGTGTATACATAAAACCGTGTGGGATGTACATCCGAACAGAAACGTTTTCCCTGGATTGACTGTGTGGGATGTACATAAGAACGGAAACGTATTCCTTGGATTGACTGTGTGTGATATACATACGAACGGAAATGTTTTTCTGGGATTCACCGTGTGGGATGTACATACCTACGGAAATGATTGGGTTTCGATGCCTCACCCGATCGCACACGACCCCAGCCTCGGTCCTAGGAGGGCCTATCCCCGACGATTTCTGGGTCGTGTGGGAAGGACACCCTATCGCACACACTCACTTGGCGACGATTCCAAATGCCATCATGGAAAGGGGTTAAAAACCTTTTGTTTAGGACTGACGCGCACTAGTGGTAAATGGTGGGTTTATGGTACCGACGAAAGTTGCGCGGTACTAGAGAGGCTAGCAATGATGGAAGGACGAGAGTGCGTATAATCCATGGACTCAACATTAGTCATAAAGAACTCACATACTTATTGCAAAAATCTATTAGTTATTGAAACGAAGTATTACGCGCATGCTCCTAGGGGGATAGGTTGGTAGGAAAAGACCATCGCTCGTCCCCGACCGCCACTCATAAGGAAGACAATCAAAAAATAAATCATGCTCCGACTTCATCACATAACGGTTCACCATACGTGCATGCTACGGGAATCACAAACTTTAACACAAGTATCTCTCAAATTCATAACTACTCAACTAGCATGACTCTAATATCACCATCTTAATATCTCAAAACAATCATAAGGGATCAAACTTCTCATAGTATTCAATGCACTTTATATGAAAGTTTTTATTATACCCATCTTGGATGCCCATCATATTAGACTAATTTTATAGCCAAAGAAAATTACCATGCTGTTCTAAAAGACTCTCAAAATAATATAAGTGAAGCTTGAGAGATCAATAATTTCTATAAAATATAACCACCACCGTGCTCTAAAAAGATATAAGTGAAGCACTAGAGCAAAATTATCTAGCTCAAAAGATATAAGTGAAGCACATAGAGTATTCTAATAAATTCCGATTCATGTGTGTCCCTCCCAAAAGGTGTGTATAGCAAGGATGATTGTGGTAAACTAAAAATCAAAGACTCAAATCATACAAGATGCTCCAAGCAAAACACATATCATGTGGTGAATAATAATATAGCCTCAAGTAAAGTTTAGGCTTTTGGTTGTCCTTGAATTTTACCTTGGGGTGCCTTGGGCATCCCCAAGCTTAGGCTCTTGCCACTCCTTTTTCCAAAATCCATCAAATCTTTACCCAAAAACTTGAAAACTTCACAACACAAAACTTCAACAAAAAATCTCACGAGCTCCGTTAGTATAAGAAAATAAACCACCACTTTAACATACTGTAATGAACTCACTCTTTATTTATATTGGTGTTAAACCTACTGTATTCCAACTTCTCTATGGTTCATACCCCCCCCCCCGATACTAGCCATAGATGCATCAAAAAAAGCAAACAACATGCAAAAAACAGAATAGTCTGTAGCAATCTGTAGGTTTCGAGTACTTCTTTAACTCCAAAAATTCAGAAAAATTGGGACGAGAAGGTAAATTTGTATATTGATCTACTGCAGTTGGAATTGGTATTTTATCGCTCTCTGGTAAAAAATGAAAATTATTTTGGTGAGTTCATACTTTCTGTTTTTATCAGCAAGATCAAACAACAATCACCCAAGAAGATCCTAAAGGCTTTACTTGGCACAAACACTAATTAAAACATAAAAACATAATCATAATAGAAGCTAGATGAATTATTTATTACTAAACAGGAACAAAAAGTAAAGAATAAAAATAAAATTGGGTTGTCTCCCAACAAGCGCTATCGTTTAACGCCCCTAGCTAGGCATAAAAACAAGAATAGATCTAGGTATTGTCATCTTTGGTATGCAATTCTACAATTGAGCACACATAACCCCTAGGAGGTTCTTTGTTTTTGTTAATGATCAAAATCCTAGGCAAGAAATCAAGAAATTCATTTGTAGCAAAATGTTCCTTAATGATATCGAAAAAGTTGGGGCGAACACATATTGATTTGAGGTCTTCATTTTCCTTATTAGAAGATTCAATCTTATTTTTAGGAACATAGATAAACTTGGCAATTTTGGTAGGAGGAGGATTTGAGGTATTTTTAACGGCAGAAAAAATGGTCCCCAAGTTGGTAATAATATCTTCGAGTTTATGAATTCTAGTGGAATCTTGATCTATCTTCTCATTAACTATGGGTTCCTTTTCCCTAAGATTTTTCAGAGTAACTCCTACCTTAGATCCGTATTGGGTAATTTGGTTGTGGATCTTTTTCTCCAAATTTTCAATTAACTCTACAGTGGCAATTTTATTTTCAATAATATCAAGCCTTTGCATCACATGTTCCAAAGTTAAAATAGTTCCATTGACCAAAAGAGGTGGTGGGCCTAACAAATCTATCATAACATTATAAGAATCAAAAGTGTGGCTTCCCAAGAAATTCCCTCCGGTAATGGTGTCAATAACATATCTATTCCAAGGAGTGATGCCTACGTAAAAACTACGAAGAAGAACGAAAGTAGATTGCTTTCTAGTAGATCTATTTTGAGCATTGCAAATTCTATACCAAGAATCTTTTAGGTTTTCTCCCTCCCTTTGTTTAAAATTAAGAACTTCATTATCGGGAGTATTAACAATGATAGGAGGACTAGCCATGAAGGCGAAACAAACGATCTAACACATAGACGCACAAGAAGCAAGCGAAAAGAGGCGAACGGAAGAGGAGCGAATAAAAGGCAAAGGTTTTCGAAAATCGTTTTAGAAGTGGGGGAGAGGAAAATGAGAGGCGAATGGAAAATAATGTAATACGAGGGAGAAGAGTTTATGATGGGTACTTGGTATGTCTTGACTTGGCGTAGATCTCCCCGGCAACGGTGCCAGAAATCCTTCTTGCTACCTCTTGAGCATGCGTTGGTTTTCCCTTGAAGAGGAAAGGGAGATGCAGCAAAGTAGCATAAGTATTTCCCTCAGTTTTTGAGAACCAAGGTATCAATCCAGTAGGAGACAATGCACAAGTCACCTAGTACCTGCACAAACAATCAAGAACCTTGCAACCAACGCGATAAAGGGGTTGTCAATCCCTTCACGGCCACTCACAAAAGTGAGATCTGATAGTGATAGTGAGATAAATATTTTTGGTGTTTTTGTTGTATAGATTGGAAAGTAAAGATTGCAAAATAGTAAACAAGATGCGATGTAAATAAAAGAGATGCAATATAATACGAAAGAGACCCGGGGGCCATAGGTTTCACTAGTGGCTTCTCTCAAGATAGCATGTATTACGGTGGGTGAACAAATTACCGTCAAGCAATTGATAGAAAAGCGCATAGTTATGAGAATATCTAGGCAATGATCATGAATATAGGCTTCATGTCCGTGTCAAGTAGATCGAAACGATTCTGCATCTACTACTATTACTCCACACATCGACCGCTATCCAGCATGCATCTAGAGTATTAGGTTCATAAGAACACAGTAACGCTTTAAGCAAGATGACATGATGTAGAGGGATAAACCCAAACAATATGATATAAACCCCGTATTTTTATCCTCGATGGAAACAATACAATACATGCCTTGCTGCCCCTACTGTCACTAGGAAAGGACACCGCAAGATTGAACCCAAAGCTAAGCACTTCTCCCATTGCAAGAAAGATCAATCTAGTAGGCCAAACTAAACCGATAATTCGAAGAGACTTGCAAAGATATCAAATCATGCATATAAGAATTCAGAGAAGAACCAAATAATATTCATAGATAATCTTGTTCATAAACCCACAATTCATTGGATCTCGGCAAACACACCGCAAAAGAGTATTACATCGAATAGATCTCCAAGAACATCGAGGAGGACTTTGTATTGAGAATCAAAGAGAGAGAAGAAGCCATCTAGCTAATAACTATGGACCCGAAGGTCTGTGGTAAACTACTCACGCTTCATCGGAGAGGCTATGGTGTTGATGTAGAAGACCTTCGTGATCGATTCCCCCTCCAGCAGATCGCCGGAAGAGGCCCCAAGATGGGATCTCACGGGTACAGAAGGTTACGGCGGTGGAAAAGTGGTTTCGTGGCTCTCTGCGATCGATCTAGGGTATAGGAGTATATATAGGTGGAAGAAGTATGTCGGCGGAGCTACGAGGGGCCCATGAGGGTGGGGGCGCGCCTACCCCCTAGGCACGCCCTCCCGCCTCGTGGCCGCCTCGTGGCGTTCCAGACTTCAACTCCAAGTCTTCTGGTTTTCTTTCGGTACAAGAAATATCATCACGAAGGTTTCATTCCGTTTGGATTCCGTTTGGTATTCCTTTTCCGCGAAACTCTAAAATAGGCAAAAAAAATAGAAACTGGCACTGGGCCTCCGGTTAATAGGTTATTCCCAAAAATAATATAAAAGAGCATATTAAAGCCCATTAAACATCCAAAATAGATAATATAATAGCATGGAACAATCAAAAATTATAGATACATTGGAGACGTATCATAAAGCATGGTGCACTAAACTATCAAGTAGTCATCATACCGAGCTTGTCAAACGTTCATAACATCTGCATCAGCTCCTACAACAGGTCTTTCACCTAGCGGTGCATCAAGGACATAATTCTTCTGTGCAGCAAGTAGGATAATCCTCAGATCACAGACCCAGTCCACATCATTGCTACTATCATCTTTAAACTTAGTTTTCTCTAGGAACATATCAAAAACACAGGGGAGCTACAACGCGAGCTATTGATCTACAACATAATTTGCAAAAACTATCAACACTAAGTTCATGATAAATTAAGTTAAATTAATCATATTAGTTAAGAACTCCCACTTAGATAGACATCCCTCAAGTCATCTAAATGATCACGTGATCAATATCAACTAAACTATGTCCGATCATCACGTGAGTAGGAGTAGTCCTCAATGGTGAACATCTCTATGTTGATCATATCTACTATATGATCCACGTTCGATCTTTCAGTCTCCAGCGTTCCGAGGCCATGTCTGTACATGCTAGGCTCATCAAGTTTAACCTGAGTATTCCGCACGTGCAAAACTGTCTTGCACCCGTTGTATGTGAACGTAGAGCTTATCACACCCGATCATCACATGGTGTCTTAGCACGATGAACTGTCGCAATGGTGCATACTCAGGGAGAACACTTATACCTTGAAATTTTAGTGAGGGATCATCTTATAATGCTTCCGCCATACTAAGCAAAATAAGATGCATAAAAGATAAACATCACATGCAATCAAAATATGTGACATGATATGGCCACCATCATCTTTTGCCTTTCATCTCCATCTCCAAAGCACCGTCATGATCTCCATCGTCACCGGCTTGACACCTTGATCTCCATCGTAGCGTCGTCGCCGTCTCGCCAACTATTGCTTCTACAACTATCGCTAACGCATAGTGATAAAGTAAAGCAATTACATGGCGATTGCATTTCATACAATAAAGCGACAACCATAAGGCTCCTGCCAGTTGCCGATAACTTCTACAAAACATGATCATCTCATACAACAACGTATATCACATCATGTCTTGACCATATCACATCACAACATGCCCTGCAAAAACAAGTTAGACGTCCTCTACTTTGTTGTTGCAAGTTTTACGTGGCTGTTACGGGCTTCTAGTAAGAACCGTTCTTACCTACGCATCAAAACCACAATGATGTTTTGTCAAGTTTGCAGTTTTAACCTTCAACAAGGACCATAGTGAAATTCGATTCAACTAAATTTGGAGAAATAGGCAGCCCCAACCACCTTTATGCAAAACAAGTTGCATGCCTGTCGGTGGAACCGGTCTCATGAACATGGTCATGTAAGGTTGGTCTGGGCCGCTTCATCCAACAATACCGCCGAATCAAAATAAGACGTTGGTGGTAAGCAGTATGACTATCATTGCCCACAACTCTTTGTGTTCTACTCGTGCATATCATCTATGCATAGACCTGGCTCGGATGCCACTATTGGGGAACGTAGCATGCAATTTCAAAAAAATTCCTACAATCACGCAAGATCTATCTAGGAGATGCATGGCAACGTGAGGGGGAGAGTGTGTCCACATACCCTCATAGACCTAAAGCGGAAGCGTTAGGTTAACGCGGTTGATGTAGTCGAACGTCTTCGCGATCCAACCGATCATGTACCGAACGTACGACACCTCCGGGTTCAGCACACGTTCAGCTCGATGACATCCCTCGTACTCTTGATCCAGCAAAGTGTAGAGGGAGAGTTTCGTCAGCATGACTGCATGGTGACGGTGATGGTGATGTGATCCGTGCAGGGCTTCGCCTAAGCACTACGTGAATATGACCGGAGGAGTAAACCATGGAGGGATACGCCACACACGGCTTGGAACAATTGGTTTGTTGTCTCCAAGGGGTGCCCTGCCCACTTATATAAAGGAGGGAGAGGGAGGATTCCGGCCAGGGGGCGCGCCATAAGGGGGGACTCCTACTAGGACTCCTAGTCCTAGTAGGATTCGTCCCCCTCTTATTCCTTCTCATTTAGATATATTATAACTGAGTGCTTTTCCTACCCTCTCAGGCCATTAGCGTTTCTGACTGTTCGATCGTCAGTTTCATTTGTTTTTGGTCGTCCGATTAGCTCGGAATCCCGTGCCTAATCGCTTCTAATCGCCACCATCGAGCACTAACCTATTGGGCCACTGCTTCGATAACAATTTCAGAAGTCTGACATGAAATTGGGCCTAACAGTCTTTAGTCCAACTGAGGGAAAATATAGCATGGAAGGCGAAGCGATGGTTCAGGCATGACAACCTCCTCATTCACCCCTTCGACCTCCATGCCCATGATCTTCAGATTCACCACCACTTCTCCACCGCATCGGATCGCCGCCAGACCCTGGAGTACCCTCTTGGCCTGGGAGATGAATCTGCTCCTCCTGCCCTCACCCATGTTCTTATGGGTAGAGATGCTGCCTCGTCCTTTCCCTCCACGGTCCATGTCCAACACGTCGGCGTCGCCTCCTACCCGCCTAGCTGTTGTCGTCCATCCTCTTCTCTCCTCCTTCTATCCTGCTGGCTTGATGTGGCATAATTCCTTGATGAATAATGAATCAAACTCCACCCCATGATCTCCTGCAGAGAAACGCAGAAAACTGAGGTACTGCTATGCTGCATGATCTTCCTTCTCCCCAACGGATCTCCTCTTGCGCCATCTCCCGATGGTCGTTGTGCAGGTATTGACTTCAATTTCTATATTTTAGATATCACAACAGGGTAAATTTTCACCATGGAGATGACTAAGCATGGTTTCTCTCTGTTGTCCACTATTTTTCAGTGCATAATATTGCACCTGACAAACAGAATTGAGGGTACTAAATGCTGCAAGAACCTTTTCTAAACCGGCTAACACATCTGCAAGGATCCAGTCTCTCTGTATTACATATCCATTGCCCCGACCATATAAAATCAAGCAGGGTAGGTTATATCGATGAATACTATTAAAAACATTTCTTCATACATTGTGAACAATGTGATTTATTTCTTGTCACATAGCATCTATTTGTGCTCTAAACTCTGGAATATGCTTGCAATAATCGAGTAGAAGGAATACTTATGATGTTGCCGGCACTTCTGTAAAGTGCAGTTCTTTTTATCATTGCTACCGCCAATGTTTTTCACATGTATGTTTTAATTATTTTTCTCATTCTCCCATTTATAGTGCATAGAAGTCACAGATTTCTATCATCCACAAGTAAAATCATTCACTGATTATTATCCTCTCAGGCCATTAGGGGTCTTAACCATTAGATCTGCTGTTTTGGTCTTTGTTGTCCATGGGATGTCTCTCTGGACCCCATTTAGAAATATTATAACTAAGCACCTTTCCTTCCCTCTCAGGGTATTAACATTTGTAGCCGTCCGATCTTCACTTTCAGTCATTTCTGGCCATCAGATTAGCCCTTAATCCCATGTCTGCTTGCACAGTTCGCTAAGGAGTGCTAACGATACTGGCCGCTACTCTCATGAAATTTTTTAGCGTCTGGTGTTAAATTGGGCCCAATGGGCTTTTGGCTATACCACTCCCCGTCTGGTGTTAAACCGCTGTGTTGCAACCCTTAAAAAAACCTGTCTGTCGCTCCTCCGTCCTTTTGTGAGCAAACCCTCGTGTGGCGGTGCCCATCCCGCATCCTTGACCTCGGGCAGCGGAGCCAACCGTGATTTGCCAGTTGGCCTTGCGGTGGCGCCTCTAGAACCAGCGTCCCTAGGAGAGCTGCTGTCGGTGTCAAAACCGGCGGATCTCGGGTAGGGGGTCCCGAAATGTACGTCTAGGCCGGATGGTAACCGGAGGCAAGGGACACGAAGTTTTACCCAGGTTCGGGCCCTCTTGATGGAGGTAAAACCCTACGTCCTGCTTGATTAATATTGAAGATATGGGTGTTACAAGAGTAGATCTACCACAAGATCAGAGAGGCTAAACCCTAGAAGCTAGCCTACGGTATGATTGTATGTTGTGATTGTTGTCCTATGGACTAAAGCCCTCCGGTCTATATAGACACCGGAGAGGGTTAGGGTTACACAAGGTCGGTTACAAAGGAGGAGATATCCATATACGTATTGCCTAGCTTGTCTTCCACGCCAAGTAGAGTCCCATCCGGACACGAGACGAAGTCTTCAATCTTGTATCTTCATAGTCCAACAGTCTGGCCAAAGGATATAGTCCGGCTATCCGGAGACCCCCTAATCTAGGACTCCCTCAGTAGCCCCTGAACCAGGCTTCAATGACGACGAGTCCGGCGCGCAGTGTTATCTTCGGCATTGCAAGGCGGGTTCCTCCTCCGAATACACCACGGAAGAATTTGAATACAAGAATAGTGTCCGACCGTGCAAAATAAGTTCCACGTACCACCGTAGGGAGAATAATATTTCCACAAATCTAATCTGCTGACATGTTTTGGCAGGCCCGGTAATTATTCGAACCATTTTTCTTTAACCATCCCCGCACATAACGCGAGGCGGTTTCTTGACACGTCTTGTCAAAGCAGAGATCGTGTTCCCCTTATTACGGGATTCTCATCAATACGGACATGGGTAACCCAACCGCGCCACCAATTATGGCGCTTGGGGGATAAGCGAGTTTTACCAGGCTAGTGGGGGGTGCATAGTTTCGTCCGCCCTTATAAAGGGATAAGGTCTCACAAATCCAATGGAGATAGTCCGGCTGTCCAGAGACCCCCTAATCCAGGACTCCCTCAGTAGCCCCTGAACCAGGCTTCAATGACGATGAGTCCGGCACGCAGTTGTCTTCGGCATTGCAAGGCGGGTTCCTTCTGCGAATACATTATAGAAGAAGTTGAATATGAGGATAGTGTCCGACCCTGCAAAACAAATTCCACATTCCACCGCAGAGAGAATAACATTTTCACAGATCTAATCCGCTAGCTTGTTTTGGCAACATGACGTCATGTAATGGCCCGGTGATTATTCGAACCGTTTCTCTTAACCAGCTCCACACATAACGCGAGGCGGTTTCTTGACACGTCTTGCCAAAGCGGAGATCGTGTTCCCCTGATTACGGGATTCTCATTAATGTGGTTCATGGGTAACCCAACCGTGTCTAGGACTCCTAGATTATAGCTAAGTCCAAAACAGCTACGGAGAGGACGCTTGATATTCACCCTCTTTATAAGGGGACAAGGTCTTTGCTTTTTCCCTCTCGTGCTCAACCAAACCCTTCCCCCGCCTCGAGTTCTAACACCCAAAGCCCAGGTTAGGTGCTCCGGATCTTCAATCATGTCCGGATCCAGCCTTCAAGGCCGATGGATGCCCTCCTGCGTGATGGAAGAGGACATTAAGAAGTTGAGGGAGGCTAGATACCTGACCGCTGAGGTTTCGCATTGGCTGCCTGCTCGAGGGCAGGTCGTCCCTACTCCCGAACCCAACGAGAACGTTGTGTTCGTCTCCCACTTCCTCCGAGGTCTAGGCCTCACCCTGGATCCCTTCGTCAGGGGCTTGATGTTCTATTACGGGCTAGATTTCCACGACCTAGCTCCGGCCTCCTTTCTCCACATCACGACATTTATTGTCGTGTGTGAGGCCTTCCTCCGTGTGACCCCTCACTTTGGCCTGTGGCTCAAGACCTTTGAAGTACAACCGAAGGTGATCGAGGGACAGCATGCAACGTGCGGAGGTGCATCAATAGGCAAGATGGCAGGAGCTCCATGGCCGAAAGGTTCCTTCCCAGAGGTATCCGAATTATGGCAACGGGAGTGGTTCTATGTCACGGCCCCCAGAAGTGCCAAGTGGGAGGCCGCCCCCGCTTTCTGCCCGGGCCCCCCACCACAACTGATGTCATGGATTAGCAGGGGCCTGAGCTGGGGTCCAGCCAAGGACATGCCTATACTGCAAAGTCGCATCAGAGATCTCTTCGAGGGAGATTTTAACTTGGTTGCGGTAATACAAGTTATGTTGGTTCGTCAAGTCCAGCCATGCAAACGCCGGCCCCTGTGCTTGTGGGAGTTCAACCCAGAGGGACCACGTGCCATTCAAAGTTTCCTCGGCCTGACGCACGAGGAGATGTACAAGTCATTCTTCGGACCTCAAGTGGAGTGTCCGGATATCACCGAGGACGTGGGCCTGAGCATTAATCGCGTCGTCGAACAAGTACGAAATCCTCTAGCCGAACACACTGTCTTTTATTCGAGGTTTATTTTTGAGAGTTCGCTTTTTGAACAGGACTGACTAACGAAGGCGAAGATGATTTGGTGTTTGCCCCCCCTCCCTGAGGGTTTGGAAAATCCGGTATTGGAGAAGATGCTCGAGGTCGCACCTTGCCCGGAACCCTTGAAGGAAGATACCGAGGGGGATAATACGGGCGAACGCGGGCCTCCGTCGCTACCCGCTCCGACCGAGGGGACGAGCGTTTCCACAAAGGAGGACGACTGGGGGAGGAAAAGGACTGCTTCCGAGGATCCGGAAGCCGAAGCCTCCAAACGGGAGAAGAAGTCTCCCACAGAGGGTCCTGCCTTGGGGGGTGCTTTTGCCGCACAAAGTCCGCGAGGGGATCTGCCCTCCAACGAGTCGTAAGTGATCCAAAATATTTTAATAGTAAGAGCATGCTATCTTTTTCCTCTGAGAAAACGACCACCGCATATATCTTGCAGTTCGGGCCTCAGCCCCTCTCAAATGAGTTCGTCTTCGGGGGATCTTCTTCCAGAGATGATGGAGAGCGAAACGCCTCCCCCGAACTCCTCCGCTCCAGAAGCGGGCGACCCCGAAGTGTCGTCGTGGAGGGCCTCTCTGGATCCGGTGAGGCCAGAAGATAGTCCTGTAGACCCCAGAAAGTCCCCAGTGTCTGGCTCCCGAAGAGAGCATATGAAAGAGTCCCCCACCGTCTAGTGTGCGGTCGGACGTTCTGAGGGAGTTGGTGGGGTGAGCGGCCATCTCAGAAGAGCACCATATGCTGATGGGTACGGTGATGGAGAGAATCTCATCCGCTGAAAGCGGATTACACGAAGCCTTTATGAGTCTATTGACAGGCTTTGAGGTATGTGAGATAATATGTGATAGTACTGCACATGTTATAGTAGCCCATGAGACTCTGGTTGTCGTCGACAACGGCGGCGAACAGAGGATCAAATTCCTAGGCAATAACCAATCTGCTTTTATGTGCAGGTGGTGGGAGCTCCGGTGGCTAGCCGGACTAGGGAGTTTGCCCAATTAAAACGGCAACTGGATGCGGCAGACGCCGACATCGAGCTTGTTAACAAAAGGCTTGACGAGGCACAAGGTAAGTGTTCTTATCCGGTGAACGCCACATAGTAAGATCAGCATAATGCCAATATCTTTAATATGTTGTGACTGCAGATGGGGCTGCCACCGTGGAAGCCTTGCGGGCGGAACTTGCCCGAGCCAAGGAACAAGCGAGGAGTAGTAATGCGGCTGCTTTGAAGGCGGCCGAAGAATTGAAAGCCGAGAAGGCTGCACATTGTGAGAGCCAAGAGAAGATGGCCAAGATGGCCGTAGAATTGAAAGACACTGCCGACCGTTGCTGGGTCCTTGAGAAGGAGAACCAAGCGAAGCCAACGGACCTTGAGAAGGCCGCGGCGGCAGACAAAGACACTCGTTCTGCTATGAGAGCAAAGAAGGAGGAGCTGCAGGAAGCCGGGGATATTGCGGCTGGAAAACCCTTCATGTTACAGAGGAAGTTCGGAGATCCACGGTATGCCCCTCTGGATTGGCTGTGGAGCTCGGCAGATGCGTATATGGATTTGGCGGCGAGCGCTGCCGATGCGGCCAAGTACTTCCAAGGTCAGACAGATCGTGAAGTGGACAAGCTGTTCTGGACGCAGTTCCACGTTCCAGAGCGTCCGCTTTCATTGACTGACCAGCTAGCCGAATGGGCCGAACTGAATAGGTTGTCCGGGCTCGCCATGAGGTCTGTTGTGGATCAATTATGGTCGGAAGGGCCTAAGCCGAACAGCTATTTCAGCTTAGTGCAGCAGCTCCTTGATGCGGTGTCGCGCATTAATGCGATGAAGAGGTCGGCGTGCATAGAAGGCTCGCGGATGGCCCTTGCCCGTGTTAAAGCGTACTGGGCGGAGATGGACGCTACCACTGTGGCGGTGCAGGGTTCGCCATAGGCCGTGTGGCTGCCGAACACTATTTCGAGGAATTTCTCGAGGGTGCTCGTTTGATAGAGGCCCAGTGCTCAAAAAATATTATGTTTGAGTGATATGTATTCTCATTGTAAACATAATGCTTTTATGAAGTTTTTATAAGGCTGTGTTTATATTTTTGCCTGAAAGTAGTATGATGCCTCTTGTGCGGCCGTTTATGTATACATGTGTATAACCTGAAAGATTGCAGTCGTCGGCTTCAACCCCCATGCATATAAATCGGAGGTGCTCGCAAAAAACACGTGTTCACACTTAACCCAATGTCTTGGTCCTGATAAGGAGGTGATAGCGCAGCGAGCGAGGCAACCGGACTATAATGCTTGAACACTTTCACTTAGCCATAGGAGTTTGACAGTGGGGCTACTAGATAGCCCCTAGTGGCTTCGCACTCTCCCGATCACGGGGTGCGTATATGCCTGGCCGGAAAACGGCCCTTGGTTAAGGCGGAGGAATTCTAACATTCCGATTGGTCATCGAGTGGTTGACTAGTCTCATGCTATATCATGACAGTCAGTTTTCGGCTTTCTCTACTGAGGCGCTCGTCCGGATGAACCAGGGCACAATCGCAGTAGTTCTCCTGGTGCTACCTTAGCCGGCAAAGAGGAACGTAAGGCACCAAAACACAGGAGCAGGGTAAACCCAACATTTGACCAAAGACAATGATTCGGAGCTGATGCATATAAGGCCGAACTCGCGACGCCAAACACTCCCTAAGGTATTCGGTCTTTATGGTATAAACCGGGCCGAAATAGTGCCGCTTGTAAGAAGCCCCTTGTGTCCAGGTACGTGCGTTATTCTGACGTGGCCACATGTCAAGACGCCAGCATCCTTCTCAATTGTGTTGAGAATTCGGTGGATATGTATCAATAAGAGACAGTAAAAAAGGTTTACGCAGGGTCTTAATCTAAAAAGAATCCTTGGAGCGGGTCCCTACTGCACGTCTGCGCATGTGTCTCCGTTGTGCCGTATCCTGGATGGGTGTAGCACGATGATTATCTGTAAAAGAGAGGAGCTTAGGTAAAAAAGTTGTCGTGCAAAAAGATAGTTTTTTAAATAAACCATGTATAATTCAAGGTGAGTAAGAATTGCCACTTGTCTGCGCCCGTTGAGCCCCTTGTATTTTAATAGGGGACCTGTTAATTAGTTGGTGAGGCCGTTTTTAGTGTGCGGCTGTTAAGGCAGCCGCACGCTCTTCGACGCGCAGAAATTGCTTAATATTTCCGTTCACTGTAATGATGCCACGTGGACCGGGCATCTTGATTGTGAGGGAAGCGTAGTGTGGTATTGCATTAAAGCGAGCGAAAGCTTCGCGTCCGAGTAGTGCTTGATAGCCACTTTGGAACGGAGCGATGTGGAAGGTTAGATGTTCGCTACGGAAGTTATCGGGGGAGCCGAATATAACGTTTAGTAGCAGGGAGCCCGTGCAACGATCCCCTGGGCCTGGCGTTACTCCTTTAAAGGTAATATTGCTATGGCAAATTTTTGTTGGGTCTATCCCCATTTCGCGGATTGTATCCTGGTATATCAGGTTTAGACTACTGCCACCGTCCATCAGGACTCGTGCGAGGCGGTATCCGTCAATTATTGGGTCTAATACCAGGGCAGCCCATCCTGCACGCCGGATACTTGCTGAGTAATCACGATGGTCGAAAGTGATCGGTTGAGACGACCAGTGGCAGGACTCCGCGGTGATAGGCCTTCGGGCGTATTTTTCTGGGAGTGCCGTTTTGTTTTTTCCATTGATCACGTGTAGCACGTTTACTGTTTTGACTTCTGGTGGAAACTTCTTTTGTTCCCCAGCGTCTCCCTTGAGAGGCTCATTCTCATCTTTGCTTGGTGTATCCTCCCCCTTGTGTACGGCATTGAGCTTGCCAGACTGCTTGAAGACCCAACATTCTCTGTGGGTATGATTGGCTGGTTTGCCAGGGGTGCTATGGACCTGACATATTTGGTCCAGAATTTTATTCAGGCTGGACAGTTCGTCTCTAGCGCCTTTAGAGGGCGGCTTCTGACCTGGCCGAGAGCTTTTGAATCTGGCGTTTACTGTCGTGCTCTTCGTGTTGTCTCCTTTGTTCCGGCGTTTGTCATTGCTGTTGCGCCATGATTTCCCGTTTCCATCTCTAACTTCGGATGTACTGGGGTCGCTGGTGATGCATCTGGCTAGCCAGCTGTCCTCACCCGTGCAAAAGCGGGTCATGAGGCTTGTTAATGCTACCATCGTTCTCGGCTTTTCTTGGCCGAGGTGTCTGGCGAGCCATTCATCACGGAAGCTATGTTTAAAAGTTGTCAATGCTTCGGCGTCCGGACAGTCGACAATTTGGTTCTTTTTAGTAAGAAACCTGTTCCAAAGTTTTCGGGCTGACTCTCTGGGCTATTGAGTTATATGGCTCAAATCATCCACGTCCGAAGGCCGGACATAAGTTCCTTGGAAATTTGCCCGAAAAGTGTCTTCAAGCTCTTCCCAACTTCCAATGGAGTTTTCAAGGAGGCCTTTAAGCCAGTGGCGGGCTGGCCCTTTGAGCTTGAGGGGTAAGTACTTGATGGCGTGGAGATCATCTCCTCGAGCCATATGGATATGGAGGATATAGTCCTCAATCCAGACCCCAGGGTCTGTTGTTCCGTCGTATGCCTCTATGTTCACGGGTTTGAATCCCTCTGGAAATTCATGGTCCATCACCTCATTGGTGAAACATAGGGGGTGTGCTGCACCCCTGTATCTGGGTGTACCGCGTTGTTCAGATGTTTGTTGTGTTACATTGTAAGCTGGGGCGGGCTTGCGTGGTCCATAGATGGATCTAGTTGCGTCGTCCTTTTGGTGTGAGCCCTCTCGTGGGTCGCGTATTGACTTGTGAGTGGCGTTGTTTGCTGCTTGATGTTGGCCGTGAGGTCATCTATCCGGCTAGGTGGCCGCTTTGATTTTTGGCTGTGAGGGATCTGAGGCCTCCTCATCGAATTCAGGTAGCAATTTCCGCTTTGGGTAGCTCTTTGTGGGGCGATTGTCGCCATATTTTGCTGCTGTGTTGGGTACTTTACTCCATCTGATTTGGAGTGTGTCCTGCGCAGCCTTGAGCCTTTGCTTCTGCTTTTTTAGGCTCCTCGCGGTGGCAACAAGCCTTTGACGGGCATTCTGCTGCTCCGGGTGCCTGTCCGGCGTTGTGTCGTCCAGACTATTATCTTTGACAAAATTGGTTTGTTCGGTTTGATTTTCCTTATTGCTGTGGTCCGGCAGTGATTCGTCCTGCTCCAACGCTGGGTCTATGTGGTCATTATTTCTGGCGAGGCGGGATTTGGGGCGGCGCTTGCGCTGCCGCTTTGACTGCTTCTCGAGGGAACAAGCCTTCGGTGCGTCCTTCCATTCCTCGTCGTCGTTTTCTTTTGGTGTGTTCACCATGTATACATCATATGATGAAGTGGATGTCCGGCGCCCTGTGGGCGGTGGTTCATCTTCGCCTCCCGCATCGTTGTCCATACCGTTGATGTCTGCGGAGTCGAGGTCGAGCATGTCGGTTAAATCCTCGACAGTGGCTACAAAGTGGGTGGTGGGTGGGCGTCGAATTTCTTCGTCGTCCGCATCCCAATCCTGTTGGCCATAATCCGGCCAAGGCTCTCCTGACAAAGAGAGAGACCTTACTGAATTCAGGATGTCGCCGAAGGGCGTGTGCTGAAAGATATCCGTGACGGTAAATTCCATGAGCGGCGCCCAATCAGATTCGATTGGCGGGGGCGCGGATGATTTTGGGTCCGGAAGAGAGTCCGACACCTTGGAGTCGCGGGTCGTGCGGAGGATTATGCTGGTGTTTGGCTCGATCACCGTCAAGACTGTAGCCCCTGAGGCGGTGTCTAGCCACCCGTCCTCGATTGGCACAGCTGGCTCCGAGGTGTGGATCGGAGCTGATGCGGGCGCGGCGTCTGGGGTACCGTCCGGTGGCAAAGCTAGGTCATACCCATCGCGACAGTGCGGCGCGCCCGGTTGTGGCTCGAATCTGTCGAAGATCAAGTCCCCATGGATGTTGGCCGTGTAATTCAAACTTCCAAATCTAACCTGATGGCCAGGGGCGTAGCTTTCAATCTGCTCCAGATGGCCAAGCGAATTAGCCCGTAGTGCAAAGCCGCCGAATACGAAGATCTGTCCGGGGAGAAAAGTCTCACCCTGGACCGCATCGCTACCGACGATAGTAGGAGCCATCAAGCCTAACGGTGACGACACAGAGGAACTCTCAATGAAAGCACCAATGTCGTTGTCAAAACCGGCGGATCTCGGGTAGGGGGTCCCGAACTGTGCGTCTAGGCCGGATGGTAACAGGAGGCAAGGGACACGAAGTTTTACCCAGGTTCGGGCCCTCTTGATGGAGGTAAAAACCTACGTCCTGCTTGATTAATATTGAAGATATGGGTGTTACAAGAGTAGATCTACCACGAGATCAGAGAGGCTAAACCCTAGAAGCTAGCCTACGGTATGATTGTATGTTGTGATTGTTGTCCTACGGACTAAAGCCCTCCGGTTTACATAGACACCGGAGAGGGTTAGGGTTACACAAGGTCAGTTACAAAGGAGGAGATATCCATATACGTATTGCCTAGCTTGTCTTCCACGCCAAGTAGAGTCCCATCCGGAGACGAGACGAAGTCTTCAATCTTGTATCTTCATAATCTAATAGTCCGGCCAATGGAGATAGTCCGGCTGTCCGGAGTCCCCCTAATCCAGGACTCCCTCAGCTGCCATCAGAGGGCGCCGTTCCTTCAACCTTTCACCCTCCCTTGAGATGTTTCCTTCCCTACAGTTCATCCCTTTGTCTTATGCGGGGTCTCGCGTCCTTATCCATTGGTCTCAATCGATCGCTTCTCCTCTCCCTTCCTGTACTGCAGGTGGGTGTTGTTGTTTGTTGGGGGTGCGCGGCGATCAGTCATGCCGGTTGACGTTGATAGTGTGCTTACATCCGGTGACACTTCTTCTTAGATCAATCAGTAAGTTCTCCTTAGAAATAGTATGTTTGTTTTTCATTATGTACTACTGCCGATGGGCACTCTTCTTTTACCATGTCACTTGCTACAGATCAACATATCCTGACCCCCTCCTTTGCCCTCGTGCTATTCCTTTAATTTGCACATCGATCAATGCCTAAATTCCTAATTCGCATCTGATTTTGGTCTATTGTTCTTGCATTGCGGGTGATTTCTTTCCCTTTGCCTTTCCTTTTACTTTATCCAGATATTATGGAACCAAAATTGCTATTCTGTGTGCCGAGCCAAAATCCTCAGTTTCTACACTTGTTAGTAGCACTAAATATATTAGATCTATTGATCCAACTCTGCCCTTTAAACGTAATATTTTTCCGTCCTAACTCCCCATTTGTACTGATGTTTAATTCAAATCCCTGCTTCCATACGTACTTCTATGAAACTACGGTGATGACTCCAAAGTATTTTACTTGCCTTAATCTATTTCATTTTTTTTCTTCATGTTGCTAGCTTGTCGTTGGTGACTAGAAACCACATTTCACATTCATACGAACATGTCTAGTTTAAAGTGTATCCTTATCATTCGCTCGGTCACCCCCTATAAGATATGTTTGGTGCCTTCAAAAAATATTTTCCGATTTGCTTCTGCATGATTTCAACAATCTGCTTTTGGTTAGGAATTGTATCCATCATACCATTTTCTTCTCATAGTATGCCATTTGAATTCCCTTCAATCCAAATTAAATTCCCATGTATGCTCATTACTTTGTTGATTCCATTTTTATATTTTGTGACCCCTTTCAATTCTTTTCAAGGCGGGCCATTAGCACCTTTTCTCATAATTAAATCTTAACAAAAAATCTTTATCATAAATTTCTGTAAATTGTCATCTTCTTATATGTTTATTTATTTTCCATTTTGCTGATCAGGCAGGGATTAAATTGTTGTTCACTTCAGAAATGGCATGCCATGGTGCATCACATTGTGTCGCTAGGACAGATCTCCTGCAAACTCCTATAAACGGACACCATCCATGTGGGTTGACTTCTCTTGGCTTGCATTTGTATGAACTAATATGTGGCGACTGACTTTGTATTTCATGCTTATATGCTTTCTGAGAAGGAAATCCTATGTGACCAAGGAGAAAGCTTTTTAACCATCTACTTGACAGGTAGCAAATCCATTATAGATGCAATATATTGATGTTATAAATCTGAAGCCAATCATGTATATTATATAATCCCACATCCATTCAACATTCTTAAGTCAAATAACATCCTTCTATACCATATCTTCAGTTTCAATGGGGTGATAAGGTACCAACAGAACAATGACTCGATTCCAGCAGCATATGCATCAACTTAATTCCAGTGCAAGTACGTGATGTTGGATTCCTTACTTTGCAATACAAAATTTATTTCATTTGACCTCTAGGCAATGTTTTTCATGTACCTTTTGTATTTTCCATTTGCATTTGTCCTACCTTTTTCTTCCCCTCTTCTCTTTAGATTAAGCAACTAAAAGCAAACCAATGGATTTTTTTCCTGGCTGTCAAATGCAAACAATGACTATATATGTTGGAATTGGTCAATTATATTGCACAATATACAAGATTCTTATCAACATCTTAAATCCATGTTACTGTATATATCACCATGACACCATCATCCGATAGATTAATTATCTCTCTCTAAAGCATGCGATCCAATTTCACATACGAGTACCAAAGAGAAGATTTCTCACATTCAAGCATTGATAATTGCTAGATTTCTTAACTTTATAATTGTGCAACCTATTAACATCTCGCTTAATTGTAATATTATGTGTTTATCATGTTCTTGACATTGTGACTAACAGGACGAGAAGGCTGATCCGCAACCGGCACTCAAACTCTTAAAGGTAGAATGATAACAAATAATTGATATCCATTATCTTTTGATACTACTTATATTTTGTTTATCAATCTGACGTGAAAATAATACTGTTCTTATTAACAGGGGCTGAAGAATTATAAAAAGGATTTTGGAATCAATAGCCTTGAGGACGAAAATCTAGGATCTTTTCACATGAGTATATCCTAATATTCAGGTTGTGGAGCACATGCCCCTCTCCAAATCACAACACGGTGTAGATTCATGTGCACTTTTTATGCAGCTTTAGAATGTCTTCATTTGATGATCACTACTAAATACTACCAACTATGGAGGATCCTCTTCTTTGCATTGTAACTTCAAAGTGATCTATCAATTATAATATCAACTACAAGTGTTGTGTTATTCGACGAAGAAGTTTCTCGTGCTTTAAACCGATGCTCTAGAGGTAGGCCCATGGAGATATTTAATAAGTATATTATCATGTATGTAAGCTGACACAAAAGAGGCTGAGGCAATTTCAATCCTTGTTATTGTGAACAAAACATATTTTCTCCTTTTCAATTTCTACTTACTACTGATTGGAGTATCTCTCATATCAAAACAAAAGGGAAACATGCTTGGAACAACTTATTTCACCGTATTTTAGTTTCCCGTAGTTCACATTTTGGTTTTGTTTAGCTTTTACCTTCATATAAAACAAAAAGGGCAGCCCAGTGCACGCAGCTTTTGCCTTCATATATTTACAAGAATTCCTATCATTCTACTTTCAAAATGGACGGGCGTGGCAATGCGCGCCATCAATGATCTAGTGGAGGGGAAGGAGAGGGAGGAGGAGAAGGAAAGGGGGGCACCGCCCCCTCCCCTAGTCCAATTCGGACTCCCATGGGGCGGGCCACCACTTGTGGGCTGCCTCCTCTCTCCCCTATGGCCCATAATGGCCCATTACTTTCCCCGGGGGGTTCCGGTAACCTCTCGGTAATCCGAAAAATACCCGAAATGATCTAGAACCGTTCCGGTGTCCGAATACTATCGTCCAATATATCAATATTTACCGGTCAAACCGCAATGACAACATACATTATTCTCTTTATCATCGGTATGTTACTTGCCCAAGATTCGGTTGTCGGTATCTTCATACCTAGTTCAATCTCGTTAGTGGCAAGTCTCTTTACTCGTTTCGTAATGCATCATCCCTCAACTAACTCATTAGTCACATTGCTTGCAAAGGCTTATGATGATGTGCATTACCGAGAGGGCCCAGAGATACCTCTCCGATACTCGGAGTGACAAATCCTAATCTCGATCTATGCCAACCCAACAAACACCTTCGGAGATACCTGTAGAGCATATTTATAATCACCTAGTTACGTTGTGACGTTTGATAGCACACAAGGTATTCCTCCAGCATCCAGGAGTTGCATAATCTCATAGTCAAAGGAATATGTATAAGTCATGAAGAAAGCAATAGCAATAAAACTGAACGATCATAATGCTAAGCTAACAGATGGGTCTTGTCCATCACATCATTCTCCTAATAATGTGATCCCGTTTATCAAATGACAACACATGTATATGGTTAGGAAACTTAACCATCTTTGATTAACGAGCTAGTCTAGTAGAGGCTTACTAGGGACACGGTGTTTTGTCTATGTATCCACACATGTATCAAGTTTTCGGTTAATACAATTCTAGCATGAATAATAAACATTTATCATGATATAAGGAAATATAAAATAACAACGTTATTATTGTCTCTAGGGCATATTTCCTTCAAATTAATCTCCAGGTGTGGTTGAATTGACAACTCAGCTGCTAATACTTGCAAATATTCTTTGGCTCCCCTTGTATCGAATAAATAAATTTCGATTGAATACTCTACCCTCGAAAACTGTTGCGATCCCCTATACTTGTGGGTTATCAGTCTTCCTCGAATATTTCCTCGGGGTGCATTGGGAATCCCTAAGTTTAGGGTCTTACCACTCCTTATTCTCCTCATATCCTTATCTCACCCAAAACTTGAAAACTTCAATCACATAAAACTTAACGGAACTTCGTGAGATAAAGAGCAAATCATTCACTTTGGTACTGTCAAGACAAGATTCATAATTTTTCTCACACAATGCATATTGTACCCTATAATTTCTACAATTTATATTGACCAATATAATCCATAGAAACTATAAAATAAGCAAACTATGCATTGAAAACAGAATCTGTCAAAAACAGAGCATTTTGTAATGATTTGAACAATGACACTTCTGTTACTCCACAAATTCTGGAAAATTAGGACAATGTAGGCAATTTGTATATAAATCATGTGTAAAAGATTCAGAATTTTATCACATTCTAGGGAATCACATTAAATCTAGAACTGGGCGCAAAAGTTTCTATTTTTGCATAGAATCAAGTCAACTATCATCCATGCTATCCCAAAGGCTTTACTTGGCACTTTATTGAAACAAAAGCTATAGAATAATTAATATAGTAGCTTAATCATGTGAACACACAAAAACAATAGGTATAAATATTGGGTTGTCTCCCAAAAAGCGCTCTTCTTTAATGCCTTTTTGGCTAGGCATTGTCGGCTGTGGGGTTCCAGCAAACCCTTAAGGTTCGAACACTGGGGTGCGCGCTAAGATCTCACGGACGAACTTGACAAACTCGCAACACACAAAGACACAAGATTTATACTGGTTCGGGCCACCGTTGTGGTGTAATACCCTACTCCAGTGTGGTGGTGGTGAATTGCCTCTTGGGCTGATGATGAACAATACAAGGAGAAGAACAGCCTCCTCAGGTTGAGGTGTTCTTGTGCTTGGCTAACTAGTGTGGGTGAGAGTGGTCTCTCTCCGTCCTTCTACTCTCGTCCCTTGTTCTCGTCTGTCGTCCCTCCTATGCGGTGGTGGCTAACTCTACTTATATAGGCCCTGGTCCTCTTCCCAAATATTGAGCGGGAAGGGAGCCAACAATGGCGGGCAAATTTGAAGGGGGCAGCTAGTACAAGCCATCCTGACAACGGTGGTCTCCGCCTGCAAAAGGCTTTGGTGGTGACGCCGTCTTGGGATCCACGATGACCTCTGTCTTGCCATCCTTCTGGTCTTGGTCTTGTTGCACCGATATGGCAACCTTTGCCTGATGCCTCGGTACTCCTCGCCTTCGCTGGCCTCCTTAGCACCAAAGAGGAAACAAGGACACTACGCGCGCTGGCGCCCGCCTGGTGTCGATCGTCACGGCTCACGTCACGAGAGCCTCGCGAGGTTTGCCTCGCCTTGATATCTCCACTCCTCGTGAGCCTGCCCGACTAGGCCACTCCAGAGGAGGTCTCGTGTCGTTCGCCTCGCGAGGCTTGGCCCCTCGCGAGGGTCTTGGATGCCTTGTTGATGAAGATGGGCCGTACGGCCTGCTGGCTTAGCCACATCGTGGGCCGCAGGCAGGAAAGTCTGGGGACCCCCATTCCCAGAACACCGACAGTAGCCCCCGGGCCCAAAGTGCGCTCGGGCTTGGCTTCGCGGGGAAGCCAAGGGTCAAGTACGGAGCACCGCGGGCCCCCAAAAGCCTGCGGCCTCGGTTGACGCATGGCTGTTGATTGGACGTGGGCATCTCTGCTTCCCCATGCTGCCTCGGCAACTGCATGACTTGACAAGTCCCTGCGACATGCAAGGAAAACCATCATTACCTGCGATCGTGGGAGGTGCCGGTTGGCCTTCTCTTGCTATAAATGGGGAGGGGGGCAGAGCCCCCGTCGCCCATCTCTTCCTCGCTTGCTTGTTTCTTCTTTGCTCCATTGCTTGCAGTGCCACCAATGGCACCACGAAGGAAGTTCTCCGCCGCTGAGAAGGGAAAGGCCCCTCGTGAGGGACCCGGCTACCCGGTGCCCAAGCGCAGACGCGGCCGTCTGTGCAAGCATGCCGCGTCCCCTGACGCGGCCCACCGTCGGAGCGGCGCCGCGGCACGCGGAGGGGGTCGTCCCAGCCATGGCGATCCAGTTGACGAGGGGAGGCGTGTTTTGGTAGCGCGGCCCCCCGTCCACGCTTCCACATGGTGGAAGTGTCGCCGGAGTTTGTCGTCTGGTCGGAGAATCCGTCCGGCAACTGGCTCCAACTTCCACGCTTCTTCGCCGATGAGCTGTCGGCTCCGTTCCAGGAAGACTCTGGCTGCAGGCGGATGGTTGCTGTAGCAAGGCCTCTTGGGTTGTAGTCGCGACTTCCACCGCGGGCAACATAGCCCTGGCTCGCGGCTGGCAGACGTTCGCCCACGCGCGCGGCTTGGGCAGGCGGTGTGCCCTCCACTTCAAGTACGATGGTGGATTGACCCTCTATGTGAGGGTGTTTGGGGAAGATGGTCGCCGCACCGGGTCCTGCCCCGAGGCGAATGATGGTGAGGAGGTGCTCGGTCTTGGGGACAGTCGCGACGAGGATGAGGGCGAGCCCGCCCTCAGGGACGGCCGTGTCTTGTCTAGCTACGGTGGCTCTTCCTCCGGCGACAACTCCAGAAGTGGTGGCTACGACCAGCCGCCGAGCCGCCGCGCCCGCTTTGAAGGCAGTAGTGGGTCATCTCGTCGCCGCGCCTACGTGAAGCGCGAAGAAGGATCCGGCTAGGCTATAGGTGCCGCTAGGGGTCTGCCTCCATGGATTGTTGCAACGCTACTTTTGTTTTACTCTTTCTCATGCATCAAGAATGAAACCAGTATGGGCCCACGGGGCGTGTATCGAACTATAGTTCCTCGGTTGTTGCACTATGCGTGTTGTTCCCGTGTTGTGTCGTTATTTCGTGCAAAGATAACTTAACCTGGTATATTTGGGACACCCTCTTCCTCATGAGGCGCTCATTTCCTCGTGTCCATCTTGCCTTGGTGGCCTGCATTTGCTCGGGAACTGCAAAAACTCGTCAGGAAGTGCGTTAAAAGACCTGTCGTTCACCCTGGCCCTGACCTGGCGCTTTGTATCATGGTACCCGAGGGGCATGAACTTTGGGAAGCACGCCAGCTTTTGGGCTCGAACGAGGGTGGCTCGCGAGAAGGCAGAGAAGGGAGAAAAATGCTCGCGAGGGCACCTGCCTAGCCCCCTCGCGAGGCATGCGAGAGAGAGAACACGACCAAATCTGAGCTGGAAAGATGCAGTGAGAGGTGAGGGGGTCATATCAGCAAGGAATGCCAAAAGCAAACTCCGGTTAAGGAAAAGCGAGCCAACTTTGGAAAGCAAATGAAAAGCCGCGTCCGACATCTAATCTAGTCTTCAAGTCTTCTCACCAGCGTGGAGCTATGTGCTGCCACTAGGCGTGGGCGGGAACCCCAGGGCCTGAGGCCGGCACTCCTGAGACTCCGGGGCGTGTACAACCCCAACTAATTATTACGTGAGAGTGTCACGGGCGGTGATTTTCACAGGCACCGGGCCTTCTTCACAGGCTCTGGGCCTTGCTTCACAGGCTCTGGGCCTTGCTTCAAGGGTAGAACTTCCTGAGGTGCTGGATGTTCCAGGCGTTTTGGATTGGTACCCCGTCTTGTGTCTCCAGGTGCACGGCGCCAGGCCTGGGGATGTGGACGACCTTAAATGGGCCCTCCCACATTGGTGAAAGCTTATGCAGCCCTTCCCTGGAGAGGACCGGCCTCAGGACTAGGTCGCTCGTCTCGAGTGTCCTGGAGCGGACGTTGCGGCAGTGGTATCGCCGCAGTGCTTGCTGGTACCTTGCCGCCCGTAGCGCAGCTTCACGCCGACGTTCCTCCCCCAGCACGAGGTCCATCCCCCCGTGTGGCGTCCTACTGTGTTTCGTCGAATGCCAGGACCCGTGCGGAGCGATGCTTGACCTCGTGAGGAAGGACCGCTTCAGCTCCATAGACGAGGAAGAATGGAGTCTCACCCGTTGGCTTGGTGGCGGTGGTTCGGATGGACCACAGTACGTACTGGAGCTCATCATGCCAGCCCCTGCTGCAGGCCTCCAACTTCTTCTTGAAGGTCCTGGTCTTGAGGCCCCTCAGGACCTCCGCGTTAGCACGCTCGGCCTGACCATTACTCCTGGGGTGGGCCACTGAAGCGTAGCAGATCTGCGTTCCAAGATTAGCACAGTAGGTTTTGAAGAGGTTGCTAGTAAACTGCGAACCGTTATCTGTGATGATGCGGTTGGGGACCCCGAAGCGGCTTACGAGGCCCTTGATGAACTTGACAGCAGAGTCGGCTCGGATGGTACGGACGGCTTCCACTTCTGCCCACTTGGTGAACTTGTTGATGGCGACATAGAGGTAGCGGTAGCCCCCTGGCGCCCGAGGGAACGGGCCTAGGATATCCAACCCCCAGACCGTGAACAGCCATGTGAGTGGGATAGTTTGAAGGCCCTGAGCTGGCTGATGGATTTGCTTGGCATTGAATTGGCAAGCTTCGCAGGATTTCACCAGCTTGGTCGCGTCGTTGAGTGTTGTAGGCTAGTAGAACCCACTACGGAACACCTTGCCGACGAGGGTCCATGACGACGAGTGGTGTCCGCAGTCCCCGCCGTGTATGTCAATTAGCAACTCCCTTCCTTGATCGCTGGATATGCAGCGCAGCGTGACATCGTTCGGTCGTTTCCTGTATAACTCGCCGTCCTGGATACAGTATGTCGTGGCTTGCCGGGCCACGCACTCCGCCTCCTCTTCCTTCTCCGGCAGCGTCACATGCGTTAGGTACTCCTTGAATTCCTTGGTCCAGCATTCCTCCTGGGGCTCGAGCGCCAAGAGCAGCCGAGCTCCTGAGGTCGGGCTACAGGCTGGGGCTCCCGTGGCCGGAGGCTGGGGGAGCTCCTCCCGAGGTTGAGCCATGCTTGAAAGAGGTGGCGCAGCTGATGGCTTGAAGAGTCGCTCCTCAAAGACACCTGGCTCCCGCGGTTGCTGCTTGGATGCTCTCCTGGCAATGTCGTCGGCTTCCTTGTTGGTGCCCCGGGGCACGTGCTGCAGCTCGAGGCCAGAGAACTACTTCTCCATCTTGTGCACCTCCGTGAGGTAGGCCTCCATATGCTCGTCCTTCGGCTCGTACACCTTGTTGGAGAAGTTGAGGAGGAGTTGTGAGTCGCCTCTGACGGTGAGGCGCTTCACCCCTAGAGCCGCCGCAGCCTTTAGGCCAGCTATGAGGCCTTCGTATTCTGCGATATTGTTGGAGACCTTCTCGCCGTGCTGAAATAGAGTTGCACAGTGTAGTAGAGCTTGTCCTGGGTGGGCGAGATGACCACTGCTTGATATGTTCCATGCCAATATTCTACAACTTTCATATACTTTTGGCAACTTTTTATACTATTTTTGGGACTAACATATTGATCCAGTGCCCAGTGCCAGTTCCTTTTTTTTGCATGTTTTTTGTTTCGCAGAATACCCATATCAAACGGAGTCCAAACGGGATAAAAACTGACGGAGATTTTTTTGTAATATATATGATTTTTGGGAAGAAAAATCCACGCGAGACGATGCCCGAGGGGGCCACGAGGCAGGGGGCGCGCCCCTGACCCTCGTGGCCACCCCGTAAGGCAGTTGATGCCCTTCTTTCGCCGCAAAAAGCTAATATCCGGATAGAGATTGTGTTAGAATTTCAGCCCAATCGGAGTTACGGATCTCCAGGAATATAAGAAACGGTGAAAGGGTAGAATCCGAGAATGCAGAAACAGAGAGAGATAGAGAGACAGATCCAATCTTGGAGGGGCTATCGCCCCTCCCATGCCATGGAGGCCAAGGACCAGAGGGGAAACCCTTCTCCCATCTAGGGAGGAGGTCAAGGAAGAAGAAGACGAAGGGTCCCCCTCTCCCCTTCTCTTCCGGTGGCGCCGGAACGTCACCGGGGGCCATCATCATCACCGCAATCTTCACCAACAACTTCACCGCCATCATCACCAACTCCCCCCCCTCTATGCAGCAGTGTAACCTCTCTTTTACCTGCTGTAATCTCTACTTAAACATGGTGCTCAACGCTATATATTATTTCCCAATGATGTATGGCTATCCTATGATGTTTGAGTAGATCCGTTTTGTCCTATGGGCTATTTGATGATCAAGATTGGTTTAAGTTGCATGTTTTATTATTGGTGCTGTCCTATGGTGCTCTCCATGTCGCGCAAGCATGAGGGATCCCCGCTGTAGGGTGTTGCAATATGTCGGTGTCAAAACCGGCGGATCTCGGGTAGGGGGTCCCGAACTGTGCGTCTAGGCCGGATGGTAACAGGAGGCAAGGAACACGATGTTTTACCCAGGTTCGGGCCCTCTTGATGGAGGTAAAACCCTACGTCCTGCTTGATTAATATTGCTGATATGGGTAGTACAAGAGTAGATCTACCACGAGATCAAGGAGGCTAAACCCTAGAAGCTAGCCTATGGTATGATTGTTGTATGATGAAGTTGCCCTACGGAGTAAAACCCTCCGGTTTATATAGACACCGGAGAGGGTTAGGGTTACACAAAGTCGGTTACAATGGTAGGAGATCTTGAATATCCGCATCGCCAAGCTTGCCTTCCACGCCAAGGAAAGTCCCATCCGGACACGGTACGAAGTGTTCAATCTTATATCTTCATAGTCCTGGAGTCCGGCTGAAGGTATAGTCCGGCTACCCGAACACCCCCTAATCCAGGACTCCCTCAGTAGCCCCTGAACCAGGCTTCAATGACGACGAGTCCGGCGCGTAGATTGTCTTTGGCATTGCAAGGCGGGTTCCTCCTCCAAATTCTTCATAAAAGTTTGTAAACACCAAGAGTAGTGTCCGGCTCTACAAAATAAGTTTCCACGTATTGCCACAGAGAGAATAATATTAACACAAATCTAATCTGCTGACGTATTCCGCAGCGTGACATCACACTACGGCCAAGCCTTTATTCGAACCGTTTTCACTTTTCCACCTCAGCGTGTTTTGCGAGGCAGTTTCCTTGGCACGTCTTGTCAAAGCAGAGATCGTGTCCCCCATTTACGGGATTCTCATCAATATGGACGTGGGTAACCCAACCGCGCCATTTATCATGGCGCTTGAGAGGCAAGCGAGTTTTACTAGGCTGGTGGGGACGCATAGTCGCATCCGCCCATACAAGGGGATAAGGATCCACCTTTTTACCTACGCCTTCTTCCTCCTTTGCCTATCCATCTTCTGCGCACCCGAGCTCCAGCGCCCAAGCCCGCACTTCCTACCTCAACCTTCTCCAACAATGTCCGGAGCAGGAGGCAAGTGGATGGTCTCCTCCATCACGGAGGTCCATGTCAAAAGGCTAAGGAAGGCCAGATACTTGTCCAAAGACATCGAGCACTGGCTTCCCAAGGAGGGGCAGCTTCTCCCCACCCCAAGGCCCCATGAGAGGGTAGTATTTCTTCCCCACTTCCTCCGCGGACTGGGTTTTCCTCTCCACCCATTTGTCCGCGGGCTCATGTTCTACTACGGCCAAGATTTCCATGATCTGGACCCGAACTTCATCCTCAATATCTCGATGTTTATCATCGTGTGCGAGGCTTTCCTCTGCATCCGCCCCCATTTCGGCCTCTGGCTCAAGACCTTCAACGTCAAGCCAAAGGTGGTGCGCGGCAACCAGGCGGAGTGCGGAGGTGCCATGGCGGGAAAAATAGCCAACGTCCTATGGCTCGAGGGTTCCTTTGTGGAGACCTTGAAGGGGTGGCAGTCAGGGTGGTTTTACATCACCGAGCCACGCGATCCGAAGTGGATCGCAGCCCCTGAATTCCGATCCGGACCCCCTATGTGGCTCACGTCCTGGAAGGAGATGGGCTTGTTGTGGGGTGACGAAGAAGAGGTGACCGGACTGCAAAAATGCATCCAGTCCCTGGTGAACAAGCAGCTCAAGCTTGTCAACGTAGTCCAGGTCATGCTCGTCCGCCGGATCCTTCCGTGTCAAGAACGGGACTTCAATTTGTGGGAGTTCAACTCGGCGCAGCACCGAACTCTGAGCAGGCTCTTCGACACGACGTACGAAGATGTCTGGAGGGGGCTAACCAAAGGCGCTGAGGCTCCCACATCCTCCTCCGAAGACCGCGGATTCAGCTCGCAGCGTCCTGCTGGCGAGGTAAAATATTTTCATCTTTTATAGGATGTTAAGTTTTCTTCATAGTTTGACTCTATGCGGGATCTAAACTCCCTCACCTTTGACAGGATTGGTGGGCGAAGTCTGGACTGATTAACTGTCTGGCTCCCTTACCCGAAGATCCAGCCCCTGCTCTCCTAGTGAAGTTGCTGGTTCCGACACCTTATGTGGTGCCGGAGAAGAAGGCCAAGAAGAAGAAGGCCACGGGGACTCGAAAGAGTTCCCGACATATGGTGGTGTCGGACTCGTCATCCGACGAGTCCGAGACGCACTCCTCCCATGAAGACGAGGAGGAGGAAGAAGAGACCTCTCCCCCTCCAGCAAGGGGAGGAAAGAAGAGGAAGGCCTCCCCAGTAGGGGAGGCCGAAGGGTCCAAGAAGAGGAAAACCCCTCCGTCGGACTACGCCCCCGACGACGACGAGGACGAAGAAGAGTGGCCGGACAGGGCCAAGCGTCCGGCGGAATCGTAAGTGTTCGGATACCAGAGTAACTCATGATATTCCTTTTGTTGCACAGCCTTCCCTAATGTCGAATGTAATCATGCAGCCCGCCCAAGGATGGGCTCGACGAGTCGTCAAGCGGCTCCCTGGATTCATCGGACGTGAATTCAGTTCCGCCCGCTGCTTCCCCCTGTGCTGCGGATGACGCCGAAGTGGCGTCGTGACAAGCTTCGGGGAAAGAGGAGGTGGTCCAGGAGGAGCCGCGGGGCGACCTCCCGGACTCCATGAGTAAAGGGGACCAGACCCCCCAGGGCTCCAAGTCCGGTTTTAAGCCGTACACCGCGTCGGAATCATCAACGGTTCCGGACCGCGGCAGGCGAACTCCTGCCAAGAGGAGCAAGCCTATTGAGCCGGCGTCCTCCGTCCAACCGGAGGCGCCGGATAATCTGCTGGAGGTGCTTGAGGGCGCCTCCATCGACGAGGAGCACCGTACCATCATGAGTACGGTGGTCCAGAAGGTTCGGTCCACCAAAAGCGGACTGACTGAAGCTTGTGCAAGCCTTCTAATAGGCTTCGAGGTAAGTAAAAAATATGTAAAAATATTACCGCATAGACAGTAGCCCCTGATGCTCTGCTTGGCGTTCGGAAAGAAAAGCCGAATAGAGGATCTATTAAATATCGCAGGAGTCTAACTAAAAAGGAGTCAATATACGTATGCAGGCTTCGCTGCTGGCCACCGCCGCACTGACTGCGGAGGTGGGTGCCCTGAAGCAGGGCCTCGAGCGGACCGAGCAAGAGCTCGGCCTTGCCAAACGGCAGCTCGAGGAGAAAGAAGGTAAGAGATACCTTATAGAAAAATGCCTATAAGAAGACGCAATTGCAAAACATGACAGGAGTACACTGCTTATTGTAGGGGCCACAACTGAGGTGGCGACCCTCAAGCAGGCGTTGTCCGAGGCCGAGAAGAAAGCGGCCACGGAGCGCACCGAGCGGGAGAAATTTGAGGCGCAGGTCGGCGAGGTGCAGCAAGAGCTTCATGCTCTCATCAAAAAACACGAGAGTTTGGAGCTCGACTCGAAGACGCGAGCGTCCGAGCTTGCTACGGCCCTTAAAACTGCCAAATCTGCCAAGGCCGAAGCCCAGAAGGCCCTCCAGGAATTGGATGCGGTGAAAAAGATAGCGGCGGGTAAGGCATTCTCTATGCAAAGCAGACATATAAAAGTAAACTACTTGTTACTTACCCGAATCCGGAGCTCTCCAGGGGCATTCGCAGATCTTCCCCGCAGCCTATCCGATGTCGCCGCATTCTACCGAGCCGAGGAAGGCAGCTCGACGGAGAAGGTGTTCTGGTCTCAGTACGCTGAGGCCGGACACCCTGTTCCCTTGAGCGACCAGCTGAAGCAGCTGGTCAAGCTCCACAAGGCGGCCGAACAGGCCCTGAAGGGCTTCATAGTTCGGCTGTGGCCTGGAGAGGCCCTGCCTGGGAGCTACTTCGGACTGGTGCGGCGGCTGGTGGAGGCTTGTCCAAGGCTCAAGGTCATCAAGCGCTCCGTCTGCATCGAAGGTTCCCGTAGGGCCCTTGCCCGTGCAAAGGTGCACTGTGGTAAGCTGGATGGTGAGAAGCTTGTGAGGGACGGGCCGCCGCCGGGGAAGGAGCATCGCAAGCCCGAGAACTATTACAAGGATGTTCTGGCTGGTGCCCGCCTTATGGCGGATGAATGTACCAAGGATGTAATTTTTGAATGAACTCGCTCGTGTTATCCTGTGCGCTGAAAACTTGTTCATATGCGCTAAGCAATGCTTGTTGAATTTAAAATATTACTTTCTGTGCGGCCGTTTATCAAAAAATTGAGAGATGGCCAGTCGTCAGCTTCTGCCCCCATGCCACTAGTGCTGGGGTGTTCGGGATAAACCTGAGCGCTCTTTTTCCCATGATTGGGTCTGTCGAGGGAGGCGATCAGCACAACGAACAAGGCAATCGGACTATAATGCTTGGACACTCTCACTTAGCCATAGAACTCTATAATTTTAAATTTCGGCGAAGCCCATAGTATTCGGAAGACCGAGTTCGGGTCGCTATCCACGCCTTGGCCGGACAAAGCCGGTTCCTCGCTCGAAGCGGCATAAGTCTTTAAGGACTCGAAAAACCTCTCGAACAACGACCGGTCTCTCGCTTCATCATGAAAGTCGGTTTTAGCTTTCTCTACTGAGGTGCTCAGCCCAGCTCAACTGGGGCACAATCGCAGTAGTTCTCCTAGTGCTACCTTAGCCGATATAGCGGAACATAAGGCACCAAAACATAGGAGCCGGGCAAACCCAACCATTGACCCAAATCATGATTCGGAGCCGATGCATATAGTGCTATAAGTCCGGGGTGCCGCACTTGTGAAAGTGTACGGACTTCTCACACCATACAGATGGGTACTAAAGCCCCTGGCGTATTTTGCCGTACCACAGTGTACGGACGCGACATGTTATTAATAAACATATATATAAAAAGAGGATAATGAAAAAATAGACAAAAAGCTATGCATTGTTTATAGAAAGGCTGCTATGAAAGCGGAACAATACAAATAGTGCGATAAGAAAAAGAAATTGGACTATTTAACATGTCCTGGCCAGGGGCAGGCCGCGGAATTGTATTAAAAAATAGGTATACTGCTTGCAATAGAGACCACCTGGGAGTTCCATAATGCGGCGTGGCTTGTCTGCTTTCCTGGATCTTGCATCGTTTGTGCGGCAGTTGAATTGCCGAACGGGTCATCCGAAGTATGGAGTCCTGAGAGTAAGAGAAAAAAAAGGAATCCAGCAGCCCTTGGTGCGGTTTAAGCCGTTTTTCGGGCGTGCCGTGATAGTGCCCCTTCCCCTGTGCCCATGGTATTTCAAGAGCGTAGTTATGTACGCGAAGCGCTGGTTTCGCTATATCGCGAGGGCTAGGGTTGGGGCCGCACTGCTATGCTAGCTCAGAATGTGCCAGGCGGTCTTGTTGTAGGGTACCCTGGGCGCGCTTGACAGTGTCCGGCTTTTTGAAGGCCGAACTGGAGAACTGCCTAGAGAGGCTGCTTTGTACTTCTGCTGCGAGCGCTGCCGTGTGCTCCTCCGTTCGGAGGGAGCGTTCAGTGTTCCCATTGACTGTGATTACTCCTCTAGGGCCTGGCATCTTGAGCTTGAGGTATACATAGTGCGGTACCGCGTTGAATTTTGCGAATGCGGTTCGCCCGAGCAGTGCGTGATAGCCACTGCGGAACGGGACTATGTCGAAGATTAACTCCTCGCTTCGGAAGTTATCCGGAGATCCGAAGACCACTTCCAGTGTACCTGAGCCTGTACAGTTGGCTTCTACACCTGGTATGACGCCTTTAAAGGTCGTTTTGGTGGGCTTGATCCTCGAGGGATCTATGCCCATTTTTTGCACTGTATCCTGGTAAAGCAGGTTCAGGCTGCTGCCGCCGTCCATGAGGACTCTTGTGAGATGAAATCCGTCAATGATTGGGTCTAGAACCAGTGCGGCGAAGCCGCCGTGACGGATGCTAGTGGGGTGGTCCCTTCGATCAAAGGTGATCGGGCAGGAGGACCATGGGTTGAACTTTGGGGCGACTGGCTTCATCGCATATACGTCCCGTAACGCACGCTTCCGCTCCCTCATGGGGATGTGGATTGCGTATATCATGTTCACCGTCCGCACTTGCGAGGGAAATCCCTTCTGTCCACTGTTGTTCGGCGGCCTGGGCTCCTCCTCGTCGTCGCTATGCAGCCCCTTGTCTTTGTTTTCGGCTCTTAACTTGCCTGCCTGCTTGAACACCCAACAATCCCTATTGGTGTGATTGGCTGGCTTTTCGGGGGTGCCATGTATCTGGCACAAGCGGTCGAGTATTCGGTCCAAACTGGACGGGCCCTGAGTATTTCTTTTGAATGGCTTTTTCCGTTGACCGGATTTGTAGCCTCGGAATCCGGCATTAACTGCCGTATCCTCGTTGCTGTCGCTGTTAACGCGACGCTTTTGTTTGTTTCGACGCGACCTGTCACTTTTGTCCTTGGTATTCGAATTACCAGGGTTCTTGGTTAAGTTGTTACTGCGAGCTAGCCAGCTGTCTTCTCCCGCGCAAAAGCGGGTCATGAGTGTCGTGAGGGCTGCCATAGATTTCGGCTTTTCCTGTCCCAGGTGCCGGGCAAGCCACTCGTCACGGATATTATGCTTGAAGGCCGCTAAGGCCTCTGCATCTGGACAGTCGACTATCTGGTTTTTCTTTGTTAGGAACCGTTTCCAGAATTGACTGGCCGATTCCTCTGGCTGCTGAATGATGTGGCTTAGGTCATCGGCATCCGGTGGTCGCACATAAGTGCCCTGGAAGTTATCAAAGAATGCAGCTTCCAGGTCCTCCCAAGAACCGATTGAGTCTGCTGGCAAGCTATTACCGGGCCGATCCCTTAAGTTTGAGTGGGAGGTATTTGATGGCGTGTAGGTCATCACCGCAGGCCATGTGGATATGAAGGAGATAATCCTCGATCCATACCGCAGGATCTGTTGTGCCATCGTACGATTCGATGTTTACGGGTTTGAAGCCCTCAGGGATTTTATGATTCATTACTTCATCTGTGAAGCATAGTGGGTGTGTGGTGCCTCTGTATTGGGCTATATCACGACGCAGCTCGAAGGAGCTTTGTCTGTTGAGTTTGGCCCGGCCGGATTTATTGCATCCGTAGTGACGATCACCGTCACGTGCCGTGGGGCGCCTGTGCGATCCATAGATCGATATTGTTTGCCTTGCCTTGTCCTCCAGTATGTCACGCAGGTCGGGCGCATTTTCCCGTGCCTTAGTATGCTTGACGTGGCGTCGGGGCATGGCTTGAGTGGAGGGCCAAGAGGCCTCTCTGTCGCGGCCACGAGGTGGCCGGTCGGCCGTGTCATGCGCTGGTGATGTAGGTGCTTCATCCTCTAGCCGGGGTAGCAGCCAGCGCTTTGGATAACTCTTGGAGGGGCGTTCGAGTTCATACTCTTTGGCCGCAAGGACTTCAGTCCATCTGTCATCCTGATCAGCTCTAAGTTGTTGCTTCTTTTTCTTGAGGCTGCTTGCCGTGGCCATAAGCCTGCGTTTAAAACGCTCTTGTTCAGCGAGATCCTCTAGCACGACGAACTCGTCGTCGTCGAGGCTTGCCTCGTCTTCGGAGGGAGATGTATAATTATCGTCCTCAACCTCTTGGTTCGCCGCCCTCTCGTGAGGGCTGGCTTCTCTGTCCTCCTGTGCTGAATCTTGCTGGAGGGGGTGTTCTTCGGCGCTATCCAGAGTAGTATTATCTCCCGTGCCGGAATCACCGTTTTTGCTTTGGCGGGATTTAGAGCGGCGCCGCTGACGCCGGCGCTTGGGCTGTTTCTTAGAGTTATCATCCCCCGCTGTTCCATCGCCATCTCCATCCTTTGGAGTGTCCATCATATATATGTCATATGACGAGGTGGCCTTCCAGCGCCCTACAGGTGCTGGTTCTTGTTCGTCTCCTGCATCGTCGTCCATGCCGTCGATGTCTTCGGAGTCGAAGTCAAGCATGTCAGTTAAGTCGTCGACAGTGGCTACGAAGTGGGTGGTGGGTGGGTTTTGAATTTCTTCATTGTCCGTATCCCAACCTTGCTGACCGTAGTCCGGCCAGGGCTCTCCTGATAAAGAGAGAAACTTTAGGGAATTTAGGATGTCGCCGAAGGGCGAGTGCTGAAAGATGTCCGCAACAGTGAACTCCATTATCGGCACCCAATCGGATTCGATCGGCAGGGGCGCGAGGGGCTCGGAGTCCGGAGAGGAATCCGGCTCCTCGGAGTCACGGGCCAAGCGGGGTGCGGGGCTGGAGTTCGGCTCGATCGCCTCTGAGATCACAGCCCCTAAGGCAGCGTCCAATCGCTGATCCTCGATCGGCGCAGTAGGCTCTGAATCAATAGTCGGAACCGGTGCGTGTGCGGCCTCCAAAGCGCTCTTCGGCGGCAGAGCTATATCATGCCCATCGAGACAGTGCGGCGCGCTTGGCTGTGGCTCGAATCCGTCGAAGATCAAGTCCCCGCGGATGTCAGCCGTGTAGTTTAGGCTTCCAAACCTGACCTGATGGCCAGGTGCGTAGCTTTCGATCTGCTCAAGGTGGCCAAGCGAATTGGCCCGCAGTGCGAAGCCGCCGAAGACGAAGATCTGTCCGGGGAGAAAAGTCTCACCCTGGACTGCATCGTTGTTGATGATCGAAGGAGCCATCAGGCCTAAAGGCGACGACACAAAGGAACTCTCAATGAAAGCACCAATGTCGGTGTCAAAACCGGTGGATCTCGGGTAGGGGGTCCCGAACTATGCGTCTAGGCCGGATGGTAACATGAGGCAAGGAACACGATGTTTTACCCAGGTTCGGGCCCTCTTGATGGAGGTAAAACCCTACGTCTTGCTTGATTAATATTGATGATATGGGTAGTACAAGAGTAGATCTACCACGAGATCAAGGAGGCTAAACCCTAGAAGCTAGTCTATGGTATGATTATTGTATGATGAAGTTGCCCTACGGAGTAAAACCCTCCGGTTTATATAGACACCGGAGAGGGTTAGGGTTACACAAAGTCAGTTACAATGGTAGGAGATCTTGAATATCCGCATCGCCAAGCTTGCCTTCCACGCCAAGTGAAGTCCCATCCAGACACGGGACGAAGTCTTCAATCTTGTATCTTCGTAGTCCTGGAGTCCGGCTGAAGGTATAGTCCGGCTACCCGAACACCCCCTAATCCAGGACTCCCTCACAATACGTTCATGGCTCACTTATGGTGGGTGGCGTGAGTGACAGAAGCACAAACCCGAGTAAGTAGGTTGTTTGCGTATGGGATAAAGAGGACTTGATACTTTAATGCTATGGTTGGGTTTTACCTTAATGATCTTTAGTAGTTGCGGATGCTTGCTAGAGTTCCAATCATAAGTGCATATGATCCAAGTAGAGAAAGTATGTTAGCTTATGCCTCTCCCTCAAATAAAATTGCAATAATAATTATCAGTCTAGTTATCGACTGCCTAGGGACAAATAACTTTCTCATAACAAAAAGCTCTTTACTAAAACTAACTTAGTTGTGTCCTCATCTAAACAGCCCCTACTTTTTATTTACTTGCTCTTTATTATCTTGCAAACCTATCCAACAACATCTACAAAGTACTTCTAGTTTCATACTTGTTCTAGGTAAAGCAAACATCAAGAACGCGTAGAGTTGTATCGGTGGTCGATAGAACTTGAGGGAATATTTGTTCTGCCTTTAGCTCCTCGTTGGGTTTGACACTCTTACTTATCGAAAACTGTTGCGATCCCCTATACTTGTGGGTTATCAAGACCTTTTTCTGGCGCCGTTACCGGGGAGCAATAGCGTGGGGTGAACATTCTCGTGTGTGCTTGTTTGCTTTATCACTAAGTAATTTCTATTTGTTGTCGTTAGTTGTTCTTTATCTTTAGTATGGATATGGAACACGAAATACCAAAAAATTAGGTGTACTTTCTGCTCATGGAGATGGGGAACCTCCTAAAACCCTCGATGCTGGTTATGTGAAAGATATTATGTACTACTTCAATAATCCTGAGAAAACCCCATTCAATTATGCAATGGGAGTAATGTTGGATCAACGTGAATACTTTAGGGATTACCGCTTGACACAAAAAGGGAAACTATTATGGGATCAAATTCATATATTGAAGTGGTATGCTAGGCAACTATGCTTGAGATATGATTATACTTGTTGCTCTAGGATGAAGGCTCCACACCTTCCCTTTTTATGCGAATTTAATGATAATAAAACCTTAGCTTCTTATGCTAATGGTATATATGATTACTATGATGTGGAACAAATAGAAGAATTTGTTGCTTTTATGGGTGCTTATGAAATTGAATCTATGTTTAAAGAGTTTGAAGATTTTGATGATTCGGCTTATAGACCTAAAAATTTAGCTATGCTTAAATATTGCTATGAGAATTATGAATACAATTCTGATGTTAATGCACTTATTGAGAAAGTCTCCGCTGTCCAAGAAGAGACTAATATTTTGCAGGAATCTATGGAAGAAGTTGATGAAACTATGAGCTCATTGGATGAAAAAGATGAGGAGGAGAGCGAAGAACAAAAGGAGGAAGAGCGGATTGATCACCCGTTCCCACCTTCTAATGAGAGTAACTCTTCAACTCATACATTGTTTAATTCCCCTTCATGCTTACCAAAGGATGAATGCTATGATAATTTCTATGATCCCGTTGATTCTTTTGAAATATCCCTTTTTGATGATGCTTGCTATGCTTGTGGCCAAGATGCCAATATGAATTATGCTTATGGAGATGAACTTGCTATAGTTCCTTATGTTAAACATGAAATTGTTGCTATTGCACCCACACATGATAGTCCTATTATCTTTTTGAATTCTCCCAACTACACTATATCGGAGAAGTTTACCCTTATTAACGATTATATTGATGGGTTGCCTTATACCGTTGCACATGATGATTTTGATGAATATAATATGCATGTGGTCGCTGCTCCTACTTGCAATTATTATGAGAGAGGAACTATATCTCCACCTCTCTATGTTTCCCATATAATAAAATTGCAAGAAACTGTTTATACTATGCATTGGCCTTTACTTTGTGTGCATGAATTGTTCTTGCATGACATGCCGATGCATAGGAAGAGAGTTAGACTTCGTTGTTGCATGATATATGTTACTTTGTGCTCACTACTAAATTACAAATCATTGTTAATTAAAATTGGCTTTGATATACCTTGGGATCCGGGTGGATCCATTACTTGAGCACTATATGCCTAGCTTAATGGCTTTAAAGAAAGCACTGCCTGGGAGACAACCCGGATGTTTTAGAGAGTCATTTATTTCTGTTGAGTGCTTTCATATAGTTTAAAAACAACAAAAATAAAGAGGGGAACCCAAAACTTTTTCAAAAAGGAAAGTGAAAGTGAGAAAGACAAGCATTGTTGAAGTGGGAGAGCTCCTTGAACTTTGTTCATGCTCACGGAAACTTTGTGAATCTTGATTACAGAAACTTTTCAACAAAAATAATTATCCCCTTATACAATTCCATTTTATTATAAAAATAATGTGCCAAGGTTCGCCTTTAGGATGTTTACATTTGCTTGATGGTTTGTACGGTGCAGGACATAAACTTTGGCTGTAGTGCGCGATTTTACATTTTTCGCTGGAACGTCAAATGGTTCTGATTATTTCTGCAATGTCTTTCTATACAAATGTTTTATTTTTCCTAATTTTGGTAGAATTTTGCAAGTAACATAAGTATGGTGAATGTTCAGATTATTACAGACTGTTCTGTTTTAGACAGATTCTGTTTTTGATGCATAGTTTGCTTGTTTTGATGAAACTATCAATTCATATCACTCGATTAAGCCATGAAAAAGTTATATTACAGTAGACACAATGAAAAAACAAAATATGAATTGGTTTGCAATAGTACTTAGAGTAGTGATTTGCTTTATTATACTAACGGATCTTACCGAGTTTTCTGTTGAAGTTTTGTGTGGATGAAGTGTTTGATGATCGAGAAGGTCTTGATGTGAGAAGAAGGAAGAGCGGCAAGAGCTCAAGCTTGGGGTGGTAAATATTCAAGGAGACTCAAGCGTCTAAGCTTGGGGATGCCCCGGAAGGCATCCCCTCTTTCTTAAACAAGTATCGGTATATTTTCGGAATCGTTTCGTTCATGCGATATGTGCAATCTTGGAGCGTCTTTTGCTTCATTTTTCTTTTATGCACCATCCTGGTATGAGATAATCCTTGGTTGATTTATAGAATGCTCTATGCACTTCACTTATATCTTTTGAGTATGGCTTTATAGAATGCTTCATGTGCTTCACTTATATCATTTGAAGTTTGGATTGCCTGTTTCTCTTTACATAGAAAACCGCCATTTGTAGAATGCTCTTTTGCTTCACTTATATTTGTTAGAGCATGGGCATATCTTTTTTAGAAAGAATTAAACTCTCTTGCTTCACTTATATCTATTTAGAGAGATGACAGGAACTGGTCATTGACATGGTTAGTCATAAAATCCTACATAAAACTTGTAGATCACTGAATATGATATGTTTGATTCCTTGCAATAGTTTTGCGATATAAAGATGGTGATATTAAAGTCATGCTAGTGGGTAGTTGTGGATTAGTAGAAACACTTGTGTTGAGGTTTGTGATTCATGTAGCATGCACGTATGGTGAACCGTTATGTAACGAAGTCGGGGCATGATTTATTTATTGATTGTCTTCCTTATGAGTGGCGGTCAGGGACGAGCGATGGTCTTTTCCTACCAATCTATCCCCCTAGGGGCATGCATAGTAGTACTTTGCTTCGAGGGCTAATAAACTTTCGCAATAAGTATATGAGTTCTTTATGACTAATGTTGAGTCCATGGATTATACGCACTCTCACCCTTCCATCATTGCTAGCCTCTCTAGTATCGCGCAACTTTCGCCGATACCATAAACCCACCATATACCTTCCTCAAAACAGCCACCATACCTACCTATCATGGTATTTCCATAGCCATTCCAAGATATATTGACATGCAACTTCCATAATCATCATATACATGACTTGAGCATTCATTGTCATATTGCTTTGTATGATCATAAGATAGCTAGCATGATGTTTTCATGACTTGTCCGTTTTTTGATGCCATTGCTATGCTAGATCATTGAACATCCCGGTACACCGCCGGAGGCATTCAGATAGAGTCATATCTTTGTTCTAGTATCGAGTTGTAATATCGAGTTGTAAGTAAATAAAAGTGTGATGATCATCATTATTAGAAAATTTCCCTAGTGAGGAAAGGATGATGGAGACTATGATTCCCCCACAAGTCAGGATGAGACTCCGGACGAAAAAAAAGAGAAAGGCCAAAAAAAGAGAAGGCCCAAAAAAAGAGAGAGAAAAAGAGAGAAGGGGCAATGTTACTATCCTTTTACCACACTTGTGCTTCAAAGTAGCACCATGTTCTTCATATAGAGAGTCTCTTGAGTTATCACTTTCATGTACTAGTGGGAATTTTCATTATAGAACTTGGCTTGTATATTCCGATGATGGGCTTCCTCAAACGCCCAAGGTCTTGGATGCACACCCACTTAGTTTCAGTTTGAGCTTTCATACACTTATAGCTCTAGTGCATCCGTTGCATGGCAATCCCTACTCACTCACATTGATATCTATTGATGGGCACCTCCATAGCCCGTTGATACGCCTAGTTGATGTGAGACTATCTTCTCCTTTTTGTCTTCTCCACAACCACCATTCTATTCCACCCATAGTGCTATATCCATGGCTCACGCTCATGTATTGCGTGAGGGTTGAAAATGCTGAAGCGCGTTAAAAAGTATGAACCAATTGCTCGTCTTGTCATCGGGGTTGTGCATGATGTGAATATTTTGTGTGGTGAAGATGGAGCATAGCCAGATTATATGATTTTGTAGGGATAACTTTCTTTGGCCATGTTATTTTGAAAAGACATGTTTGCTTTATTAGTGGGCTTGAAGTATTATTGTTTTTATGTCAAATGATAGACTATTTCTTTGAATCACTCGTGTCTTAATATTCATGCCATGATTAGATATGTGATCAAGATTATGCTAGGTAGCATTCCACATCAAAAATTATCTTCTTTATCATTTACCTACTCGAGGACGAGCAGGAATTAAGCTTGGGGATGCTGATACGTCTCCGCCGTATCTATAATTTTTGATTGTTCAATGCCAATATTCTACAACTTTCATATACTTTTGGCAACTTTTATACTATTTTTGGGACTAACAAATTGATCCAGTGCCCAGTGCCAGTTCCTGTTTTTTGCATGTTTTTTGTTTCACAGAATATCCATATCAAATGGAGTCCAAACAGGATAAAAACTAACGGATTTTTTGGAATATATATGCTTTTTGGGAAGAAAAATCCACGCGAGACGATGCCCGAGGGGGCCACGAGGTAGGGGGCGCACCCCAGGGGGCAGGCGTGCCCCTGACCCTCGTGGCCACACCATAAGGCAGTTGATGCCCTTCTTTCGCCACAAGAAAGCTAATATCCGGATAGAGATCATGTTAAAATTTCAGCAGAATCGGAGTTACGGATCTCTAGGAATATAAGAAACGGTGAAAGGGTAGAATCTGAGAACGCAGAAACAGAGAGAGATAGAGAGACAGATCCAATCTTGGAGGGGCTCTCGCGCCTCCCATGCCATGGAGGCCAAGGACCAGAGGGTAAACCCTTCTCCCATCTAGGGAGGAGGTCAAGGAATAAGAAGACGAAGGGGCCCCCTCCCCCTTCTCTTCCGGTGGCACCGGAACGCCACCGGGGGCCATCATCATCACGACAATCTTCACCAACAACTTCACCACCATCATCACCAACTCTTCCCCCCTCTATGCAGAGGTGTAACCTCTCTTTTACCCGCTGTAATCTCTACTTAAACATGGTGCTCAACACTATATATTATTTCCCAATGATGTATGGCTATCCTATGATGTTTGAGTAGATCCGTTTTGTCCTATGGGCTATTTGATGATCAAGATTGGTTTGTGTTGCATGTTTTATTATTGGTGCTGTCCTATGGTGCTCTCCGTGTCGCGCAAGCGTGAGGGATCCCCGTTGTAGGGTGTTGCAATACGTTCATGATTCGCTTATGGTGGGTGGCGTGAGTGACAGAAGCACAGACCCGAGTAAGTAGGTTGTTTGCGTATGGGATAAAGAGGACTTGATACTTTAATGCTATGGTTGGGTTTTACCTTAATGATATTTAGTAGTTGCGGATGCTTGCTAGAGTTCCAATCATAAGTGCATATGATCCAAGTAGAGAAAGTATGTTAGCTTATGCCTCTCTCTCAAATAAAATTGCAATAATGATTACCGGTCTAGTTATCGATTGCCTAGGGACAAATAACTTTCTCGTAACAAAAAGCTCTTTACTAAAACTAACTTAGTTATGTCCTCATCTAAACAGCCCCTACTTTTTATTTACTTGCTCTTTATTATCTTGCAAACCTATCCAACAACATCTAAAAAGTACTTCTAGTTTCATACTTGTTCTAGGTAAAGCGAACATCAAGCGCATGTAGAGTTGTATTGGTGGTCGATAGAACTTGAGGGAATATTTGTTCTGCCTTTAGCTCCTCATTGGGTTCGACACTCTTACTTATCGAAAACTGTTGTGATCCCCTATACTTGTGGGTTATCACTGCTCCAGCCCTCGCGCCCTGGTGCGTGAAGGCACCATCGAAATACATGACCCAGCCGTCCGGAGCCTCACTTCCTGGGGAGGTGGACCGGTCTTCCCCTTCCTCAAGCATCGGGGCATCCGTCCATTCTGCCACAAAGTCAGCGAGTGCGGCCCCCTTGATGACCCTGGTAGTGCTGAACTCCAACTGGAATGCTTGCAACTCAATGTTCCACTCAGCGACCCTTCCGGCTGAGTTAGGGCTCCTAAGTACCCTCTCCAATGGGTAGGCTGAGATGACCTTGATGGGGTGGCCCTGGAATTAGTGTTGCAGCTTGCGCAAGGCCACCAGGAGTGCGAGCAGGAGTTTCTGGGGCATGGGGTAGCGTGCTCTTGCATCCCGTAGTACGGTGCTAACAAAGTACACCGGGTGTTCGACGAGGGCTAGCACACTGTCGAGGCTCGGGTCCTGCGGAGATCGGGGCATATCCTGAGGTGGAAGGATCCTTGAGACCCGATTGTCCTCAGGGGCTTCTGCGATGCCGCCCTGCTGAGCTTGGCCTTCCACCGCTGATGCCTTTGCTGCGCCTTCCTGACCCCGCGCCACTTCACCCCTGGCTTGGCGCGTCGCGCCCTTGGCTTGGCGCTCCTCCCGAACCGCCACCAATGCCGTGCTAGCGGAGTAAGGGGTGGCAGCAAGGTAGAGTACCAGAGGCTCGAGGGGCCGTGGTGCCACCATCACTGGGGGGCTAGTAAGGTATTTATTGAGGTCTTGGAAGGCCCGTCGACCTCTGGGTTCCACTCAAACGGGCCCTTCTTCTTCATGAGCTTGAAGAAAGGTAAGGCGCGCTCTCCCAATTTGGAGATGGAACGCCCTAACGCGGTCACCCGCCCCGCTAAATTCTGCATCTCTTTGAGGTTCTATGGTGGGCTCATGTCATTGATGGCCTTGATCTTCTCTGGGTTAGCCTCGATCCCTCTGTGGGATACAAGGAATCCCAGCAGCTTGCCGGAGGGGACGCCGAACACGCACTTCTCTGGGTTGAGCCTCAAGTTCACCTGGCGCAGGCTCTCGAAGGTCTCCTCCAAGTCTTGAATCAATGTCCTCACCTCGCGAGACTTGACCACTATGTCATCGACGTAGGCCTCTGTGTTTCTCCTGAGCTGCCGCCCCAGAGCGATGTGCATCAACTGCTGAAAGTTCGCGCCCGCGTTGCGCAGCCTGAAGGGCATGCAGGTGTAGCAATACACCCCACATGGTGTCAGGAAGTCTGTCTTCTCCACATCTTCCACTGCCATCTTGATTTGATGATACCCTGAGAATGCATCCAGGAAGCACAGCAGGTCACACTCGGCGGTGGAGTCGACAATCTAGTCGATGCGCGGGAGTGGGAACGGATCTTGGGGGCAGGCTTTGTTAAGATTGGTGAAGTCGACGCACATCCGTTCCTTCCTGCCTTTTTCGGCACTACGACAGGGTTCGCCAGCCATTCGGGGTATCGGACCTCTCGGATGGCACCTGCCGCTTCCAGCTTGCGTGTCTCTTGGACGATGAAGGCCTACTTCTCAGTGGACTGTCGTCTTGCTTGCTGCTTCATGGGACGGATGTTGGGGCATACCCTTAGATGACGCTGGATCACCTCCCTCGGGACCCCTACCAGCTGATTGGGCTCCCACGCGAATATCTCCTTGTTCGCGCGCAAGAACCTCACCAGGGCTTCTTCTTGTTCTGGGTCGAGGCCGGCTCCTATGGTAAAGGTGGATCCTGAAGACCCGTCCTCGCTGACCGGCACCTGCGTGGTTTCCGCCTTGTCTTGGGTGAATAACTGCTTCTTCTTGGTGGGCGCGGCCTTCCTGGCCGTGGGGGTACCGGCGTCGGCGGCTTGTGCTGCTGCCGCGGTCTTGAAGGCGAGCCTGAGCACCGCCACGGCCTCCTTGGTGTCCCCCTTGATGGTGAGGATGCCCTTTCTCCCTGGCATCTTCATGAGGTTATAAGCCGGGTGAGTCACCGCCATGAACTAAGCGAGAGCCGGATACCCGAGGATGGCGTTGTACGGGAGACCGATGCGAGCGATGTCGAAGTCCACCAGCTCGGTGCGGTAGTTGTTGTGTGTGCCGAAGGTGACAGGGAGGCGGATCTGCCCCAGAGAGTGGGCAGCTCCACCACCCACTCTCGAGAAGGGCTTGCTGAGGCCGAGCCGCTCGAGTGGCACGTGGAGGAGGCTGAAGGGTTCTACAGAGAGCAAGTTGAGGCCAACACCACCGTCGATGAGGGTCTTGGTGACGGCCATGTTGCAGATGGTGGGCGTGCAGAGCATCGGGAGCATTCCGGAGTCGGCGGTGGAGTCGGGGTGGTCTTCTGAGCCGAAGGTGAGGTCGGCCTCTGGCACAGTCCAACCCGGCGGAGTCCCCGGGCGTCTGGAGGTGCCCCGATCTGACGGAGGACGTCTTGGCGTGGCGGTCTGATGGTGGTGCTTGAGAGCCGCCCAACACGGCCGCGACTGCGTGGTGCGCCGGCATCGCGTAGCGAGCGGCGAAGAGGTCGCGGAGTTCCCCCCATGGGGCCACCGTGGATCCAGGGAGGCCGAGCAGCCAGGTGCGCGGCTCGCCGGCGAGGGCCATGGGGAACCATCTAGCCATGGAGACGATGGAGCGACGGAGCGACGAACTGATGGAAGGGAAGCTATGGCGCACCCCTACCTGGCGCGCCAAATGTCGGATGTGGGGTTCCGGAAAACCCTTAAGGTTCAAACACTGGGGTGAGCGCGAAGTCTTTTCCACCCACCGATCTATGCCCTAGCTCTCTAAGATCTCACGGACGAACTCGACGAACTCACAACACAGAAAGACACAAGATTTATACTGGTTCGGGCCACCATTGTGGTGTAATACCCTACTCCAGTGTGGTGGTGGTGGATTGCCTCTTGGGCTGATGATGAACAATACAAGGGGAATAACAACCTCCTCAGGTTGAGGTGTTCTTGTGCTTGGCTAACTTGTGTGGGTGAGAGTGGTCTCTCTCCGTCCTTCTCCTCTCGTCCCTTGTTCTCGTCTGTCGTCCCCCCTGCGCGGTGGTGGCTAGCTCTACTTATATAGGCCCCAGTCCTCTTCCCAAATATTGAGCGGGAAGGGAGCCAACAACGGCGGGCAAATTTGAAGGGGGACAACTAGTACAAGCCATCCTGACAAAGGTGGTCTCCGCCTGCAAAAGGCTCTGGTGGTGACGCTGTCTTGGGCTCCACGATGACCTCCGTCTTTCAGTCCTTCTGGTCTTGGTCTTGTTGCACCGATATGGCAACCTTTGCCTGATGCCTCGGTACTCCTCGCCTGCGCTGGCCTCCTTAGCACCAAAGAAAAACCAAGGAAGCTGCGTGCGCTGGCGCCCGCCGGGCGGCCGCCTGGTGTCTATCGTCACGGCTCACGTCAAGAGAGCCTCGTGAGGTTTGCCTCGCCTTGATATCATCGCTCCTCGTGAGCCTGCCTGACTAGGCCACTCCAGAGGAGGTCTCGTGTCATCCGCCTCGCGAGGCTTGGCCCCTCGCGAGGGTCTTGGATGCCTTGTTTATGAAGATGGGCCGTACGGCCTGCTGGCTTAGCCATGTCGCGGGCCGCAGGCAGGCAAGTCTGGGGACCCCCGTTCCCAGAACACCGACATGCACGATGATTTCAATGATGCTCATATAGAAGTAAAGAATTGAAAAACAAAGATAGCATCATGACTAACATTGTCATAGCCCTAGAATTTTCTTGCCATTAGTTGCCTTAAAGCATCCATGCATCATGTTAACTTTTAAATTAAAGTTGAAATGAGGATGTTGAAACCCTAGCACTAAATGAATTCAACTAGGTTCAAATAAACAATATTTTCAATGAACCCAAAATGCCTTTGAAAATGTTCATGATTTTTGATAAAGGTGAAAACCTCTGCCAAAAATGATGCCAATATTTTTAGGCCATTCTGGATTTTTGAATAACACATATTGTATTTGAATTGGGGCAGTTAAATACTATTAATATTTTTAAATGCTCAAACAATTCTGAAAATAGTTAAGGGCCTCTATAATAATTAACTTAATGCCCACAATTATTTTCAGGATTTATTAAAATGATTTGGGTTATAAACTAAATCAAAACAAAATAACAAGAATAGAAAACAGAACATAATTTATGAAAAGACAGAAACCTCACCTGGGCTTCTTACCTGTAGCAGCAGCCCACCTGGCCAGGCCACCTGGCGGCCCAGTTGGCTGGCCCAGCCCAGCCAGCGCTGGCCACCGTCTTCAACCTCCTGCCAGTAGGCAGGAGGGCGTGTGCTCGCCGCGCGCCGGCACGCGCCGGCCACCTCCTGCTTCCGCCGCTGCCCCGATGCGTCTGGATGATGCCACGCATCACCCCCCGGACTCTCTCACCCACTCCCGCTCGTCCTCATCCCCTCCCCCGCTCGCTTCTCTGCTCACCGAGAGGAGGCCGTCGCCGCCGCTCACCGTAGATGCAACCACCGTGTTCCCCTTGCCTCTCCGTGCTGTCCAAGACCTCCGCCGCGACACCCTCGACCTCCTCACTGAACCACGCTTCGCCGGAGGCCCTGCATCGCTGCCATCTGGTCGTCTTCAACCTCGGTACCCGCCGGACGCCGTTCACCGATTCGCTCCCCTTCGGTCGTCCCCGAGCCCACTGATCTGCACATCGACCCCCAGTGAGCTTCGTCGTTTCCCCCTACTCCCCTGGTCACGCTCGTCCGCTATCTGACCTCGCCGTCCTGCCCGCAAGCTCCCGCCGCCGCGCTTGTCGCCGTCGTCGTGGTTGGTCACCGACCTCACGTCCAAGCACGGCCCTGGGCTCGTGGAGCTCCCAGGAGCCCAACCAGCCTCTCAGCTCGCTCGCTAGCCAAGCGTAGCCCCGCGCCCACGCTGGCCCGAGTTCCGGCCGCCGCCAAGGCCGCCGTAGTCGTCGCCCCCGGCCACCACCGCTCCAGCCGCAGCCACCATTGGACGCACCGGTCGCGGCCGTTCCAACGGGATCAGCCCCGCTCTCTCCCGTCGCCGGAATCGCCGGAACGGCGAACGCAGCCGTGCCTGGTTTAGCCCCAGCGTTAACCGCCGACGTGGCCGGCTTAATTAGGCCCTAATGGGCTAGTTAATTAACTTTGGTGACATAGACAGGTGGGCCCCACGCCCATATTTAACCACACAGATTAAATCATGTTTACTTTTAGTTAAACAGAGTGGCCCCATGCGTCAGGGTTGACCTTGCTGACGTGGCCCTTGACCGGTCCCACTTGTCATCCACCCAACCTAGCTCTGTGAGACTGACCAGTGGGACCCACTGGTCAGGTTTGACCTAGACTTGGCGTGTTGACCTGTTGATGTCACACTGATGTCATGCTGATGCAATAAGCTATTTTCTGGATTTAATTTAATTCAGGAAATTCTAGAAAATGTTTAAAACTTTAAAAATTCATAGAAAATCAACCGTAGCTCAGAATGAAATAAATTATATATGAAAAATGATCAGAAAAATCCAAAGAATCTGTTTATGGCATTTGCATGCATGTTAGACAACTTATATCCTCTGTTTAGGACAATTCAATTAAATGGCATTTAAGAAAGCACATATGGGGTTTGAATTTGAACCTAGGGTTCAAACCAACTTCATTTAATATGGTTGCTAGTTGCATTAGTTCAATCAACAGCATATTGACATGTCATGAGCATGCATCATATTGTTGCATTGCATTGATTGTGTTTCTTCCTTGTTTGCCGGTATTGTCCCCTCTCGGTAAACGTGGTTCCAACGATGAGTTCGATGACACAAATGAAGAGCTATTGCTATCTTCCGAAGTGCCAGGCAAGCAAAAACCCCTTCTTCATTCTGATACAATCCCACTCTCTCGCTCCTGCTCTCTTTTACTGCATTAGGACAACAACGATTCAACTGTTACATGCTGCGGTAGTTGAACCCCTTTCCTCTGCATGACCTGTCATTGCCATAGTAAATAGATGAAACCCACTAGCATGAGTAGGAGTTGTTTGAGTCCTGATGTGCCTAATCATTCATGCTTGTTTGTCATGCCTACTATTGCATAGAGTTGTGTCGGGTCTGATTCATCGGGAATGAATTGGAATGGTGATGAACATGTCCTACTGTGTGTGAGCTAAGTGTGTGAACACGATTTGGTAAAGGTAGCGGTGAGAGGCCATGTAGGAGTACATGGTGGGTTGTCTCAATGAAACCGTTCTTAGGAACTGAGTTCTATGTCTGTGATCCATGAACAGCTACTACCACTCATTGTGATCCTTAATTGACCCTCTCGGCTTCTTAATCACCCTAGTCCTTTGTCTAGGAGTTGCAACTAGTTTCTAGTGTTTGTAGGATATGTGTTGGCGGCCGTGCGTAGCGCTGACCCCAGGGGTGGGCTATGTTGCGGTAGATACACCGTGGCCGGGCATGCCGGGCGCTCGTTTGGTGTCTCGGAACCCTGTACACATTGTTCGGGGCCGTATGTGGAAACCTCGCCGGACTCCTTGCGGATGGAACCTGGATAGGCGATAAACCTGGACTAGAGACTTGAGTGTTTAGGTAGGCCGTGGCCGACACCCTCGTTGGGCTTCCGCTTGAAGGTTGCCGAGTACATGTCATGTAAATGACGGTAATTGGTGAGAGCGTGTGTGAAGAAGTACACCCTTGCAGGGTTATCATTATCTATTCGAATAGCCGGTTTCCTCGGATATGGAAACTTGGACCCCATGCATAGTTCATAGACAAGTGAAAGTGGATACTCTAAAACTCGCAAGATAAGCGTGAGTGCTATGGATGGCCTTCTCGTAGGGTTACGGGAGCGGATCCATAGTGGTGTATTGATACGGTGAATATGTGGACTCGTATGCGCCACCTCAAAAGAGTTGCTTGCAGTTGTAGTTCAGGTTAGCCACTGAGTCAAAGCTGGCTTGCTGCAGTTAAACTCCACCACCCCCTTTGTTGATACTGATGCATATGTAGATAGTTCTGATGCAAGTCTTGCTGAGTACATTTGTACTCACGTTTGCTTAATTTATGTTTTGTAGAGAGACGTCAGTCTCACTAGTAGTTCCGTGTGGGCTTCGATGTTTAGCTTGCTACCTCAGCTACGATCTTGTGCCCTCGGCAGGATCTGGTAGATAGTCAGGCTTCTCAGCCTTTTTCATTTGTAGATGTCTGTACTCAGACATGTTAAGCTTCCGCATGTGCTTTGATTTGTATGCTATGATTGTTGGGTCATGAGACCCCTGTTTGTAATATCCCGCTCCTCGGAGCCTAATGAATAAATACTTGAGTCGTAGAGTTATGTTGTGATGCCATGTTGTATTTGCACATATCGAGCATATTGTGTGTATGATTGAAATGCTTGGTATGTGTGGGATCCGACAATCTAGTTGTTTATCCTTGGCAGCCTCTCTTATGGGGAAATGTAATCTAGTGCCCCTTGAGCCATAGTAGTCCGCTACCGCCCGAGTTCACCGGAGTCCTGCTAGCCCAGCACTACTGCTCAGGGCACTTGACTGGCCGGCATGTGTTTCACTTCGTTCCTATGTCTGTCCCTTCGGGGAAATGTCACGCGGTGACATCCGGAGTCCTGCCTAGCCTGCTACAGCCCGGGTTCCTGGAGTCCTGTTAGCCCAGTGCTATAGCCCGGATTCACACGCTGCTGACCGACATGCTCGATGTGATTCATGTATGCCTGTCCCCATAGGTTAGTGCCGCTTTGGGTTCATGACTAGCCATGTCGGCCCGCCTCTGTCATATGGATGCTAGCGACACTATCATATACGTGAGCCAAAAGGCGCAAACGGTCCCGGGCCATGGTAAGGCATCACCCGTGGGAATACCGTGCGTGAGGCCGCAAAGTGATATGAGGTGTTACCGGCTAGATCGATGTGACTTGGAATCGGGGTCCTGACAGCGTTGGTATCAGAGCCTGACTGCCTGTAGGATTACCAAGCCAAACTAGTCAAAGTTGAGTCTAGAAATGCTTTAGTTATATACGGGAATTGATTGTGGAAGGGAACGTAAGGTTCTTTTTGCTCCTTATACCTTATGCCTTCTGATCTGAGTCACCCTCTTCTCTTCTACGGGGATTAAGAACTAGGCCTCTCTTCTATCTCTCAGGATCACGTGTTACTAATCTGTAGATTCGTAGGATTGTTGGTCTCAGGCCTCAGTTCAGTTTCTACTACTCCAGTGTGTTGTTAAATGGCCTCACAACCTTGATATGATGTTGTTGAGTGGTTATGCCACCATTTTGCAGGATGTCTCAAATATTTTTGAGCATTTACATCCGTTATGCTGTCCGAGTCATCCCAGGTCTCTACATAGTCTGATGCATTTGCAAATCCATTCTTTCCATTCCCGATGTCCCTTGGGACCAGTTCAACCACACTAATCGGTGAGTTGAGGTACTTTGTTGCCTCGACATATATGTTGGAGCTATTTTTATGGCCCTAGGTGTTTTAGGGAGTCACCTAATGATCTAGCCATGTTTTGTATCCCTAGTGTGTGATTCTGGCCATTATTCTCGAAAGCATCCCGTGATGCCATGTAGTAGTAGGTATTCTATTCATGGATTCTTGAACCCGAGATTCACCCTAATTACCTCATGTTGATAGTGTTGCTAGTTCCTTTAGGATATTAGTAACCTTTGCGATAGTCCTCGAGGTTCGTGGTACATCCTTCTTCCAATTATCATGAACCATTCTTGGCAGGAGTTCTTTTGAACCAAAAGGTCACGACAGAGTGCTCCTGATGAGTTCTCCATTCTATGTTGTGACTCTGCCAACCCTACCTTTCTGCATGGGTTATCCGGAAGAAATATGTTGAATTCGTTCGACATACTAATCTATGCATCCACAACTCAGAAAGTTATATGTTCCTTTCAGTTGTCCTCCTTCCGTTATATTCCGACCTTCATCCATCAATTGATAGTCAAGAGTATGTGAGCATTCGTTCATCGGTGCCTATTATTCTTATGGTCCATCGAGCCGTTCTATTTCGGAATGACTAGGAGAAACAAACTCCAGTACCTCATCCATTTCTAGGATTGGGTCAAAATAGTTGTAATCCACAAATCAAATGCCAATCCAACTTTTGATTCTGTTCTACCTTGGAGTATTACCATCTTTATATCAAGAATGTCATGGAAATTGCACACCATCCTATGAAGTCTTGATACAGTGACACTTCTTGCCATCATTATTCATTCCTTGGTCCCCATGTTATCCGACAAGTGAATCGTGATGCGTGAAATCTATACTCCTAGCAACTCCGTTGCTTGGTAGTTAATGGACAATAATTTCATTCTTAGCGTGTTGGTTACTGAATCATCATCCTAAGATTGATCGTGCTACCTAGCCTTATTCCCAGTGCACTTTTCGATAAATGAGTTAGGATTGTGTCAATCCCTCGCTCTTTTGATCATATCATCTTGCCTCGAAAGCAAGATTGCTCCCGAGCTTAATAACATTTTGTGGTTCATGATTTTCCGAATATCTTCTCAGAAGTGTTACCAGGTTGTCACCTGACCGCTATGTTGAGTTCGTGATCAAGTTGGTTTTCTTGTAAACCGCTCCTTCTCCAAGAATCCGTGTTGGATACCCCGGAACTAGTTGGTTGAGCTAAACAACAACTTGGAGAGTTGGAAGATAAAAGCTTGTCAGCTTAGTTCATTTCAAGGGATATATTTGCGTGTGTTGAAGATAGATGATATCTTCATCGATTGGTCCTTGTGATCAGTCGTTGGATCTATTGTCGTATCAAAACTTTGATTTGAGTATGGGCTATCATCAAATCAAATCAGAACCAACGATGTTCATAATGTTGTCTTACTCGTGGTTGATCCCTCGGGCATACACCATTACATCCTTTGGTCTGACCAATGCTATCACCGTGTTCACTTAATTGTGGAATTCCATCTATATGGAAGCCTTGATGGTTTGTTGTTGAGCCCATTGACAACAATTTCATCATGTCCATGATTCATGTTGAACATGTAAATTAGTGTTGGAAACTTTGCAAGCAATGCTTCGTGTTCCATTCATGAAGCTTATGCTTGGATGGAAGAAGTGACTTCCTCGAATTCATGCGCATTCTATGCAAGTTGCCGCCGTGAATACGAGAAAGATTGTTTTCGCTTCCTCTGGAATCATCCCAAGTTAGTCACGCATGTGCGAAGTACTCTATGGTTTGATAGGTTGGCCGCCTCCATTCTATATGTGTTTCCTAGCACACCAAGCCACTGAATGACTTGTTCAAGGAGAAGAAGTTCCTTCTTAAGAGCATGCCTTATGCAAGGACTTTGATATCCTCGACGATGGTTCTCCACCTGAACTCGGTAGTGTTTTATTATAAGACTACTACGTGGTCATGCTTGTCTGGGACAACTTGTTCACATGTGTGTAGCAGAACCCGCTCATGTTTTGGAGCTTGCTATCATAGTTCATTCCCGAGAATCTCGCAACGTTATCTCGTCGATTTGTGTTGCAACAGTTCTTTTTCAGACATGTTGAGTCTGAAGTATCCTGTTACTGACCCGATCTGAATCTCAGGCAGATATGATGGTTGGAACATTCCCAACATTTGCATTTTGTTCCCAGCTTGCACCGCCATTGTGTCATCCTACTATGGACTGCCCTTCTTAGCAGTTGATGTTCAGGATCATCTTCAAAAGTGGTCCTACCATGGATCCCATCCATTTCCGATGATAAGCAAAAATCATCCATTGCGTTGTCTTCAACAAGGTAGTCCACATCAGCCATTCTAGTCAGGGTATGTCATTCTTTCGAACTCCTTCAAACGATTGCTCAAGATTTTCCCTAGGCCGGTATAGGGAATTTTATTGATCTCTGGATCAAAAGTAATTCTTTTTGCCACTTAAGGGATAATTCTGCGAGCCATCCTTCTCTAGGGTGTCTCGTTATGGTATCATGGCAACTCAAATCCTCGCTATGTTGACAACCGTTCACCACCCTCTTAGGTGTGGAATTGTTGTCTACCTGGTGAACCCTCATCATCTGTTCCACTCCACCCCTCTAGATGTGTACTTCGTGTCTCAGCTCGAGAGATGTTTCAATGTCTCACTCCGTGAGTTGATCCTGAGTTGTTCGATTTTCGATAAGATCGATCCTTCTAGAGTTTTCTCTTTCCTCTCATTGTCATGTTAGTTGGAGTTTATGAAGCAAGACGTCGGGACAAAGATGGTGACAAATCAACGTTCTTACGAAGTGCAACCTGGATCGTGAAGATTGTGTTAGCTTTGTGTTCCCTCTGTCTTCTTACCTCACGTCTTGAATCTCGGGACGAGATTCTTGTTTAGTAGGGGTGAGTTGTCACAGCCCTAGAATTTGCTTGCCATTAGTTGCCTTAAAGCATCCATGCATCATGTTAACTTTTCAATTAAAGTTGAAATGGGGATGTTGAAACCCTAGCACTAAATGAATTCAACTAGGTTCAAATAAACAATATTTTCAATGAACCCAAAATGCCTTTGAAAATGTTCATGATTTTTGATAAAGGTGAAAACCTCTCCCAAAAATGATGCCAATATTTTTAGGCCATTTGGATTTTTGAATAACCCATATTGTATTTGAATTGGGGCAGTTAAATACTATTAATATTTTTAAATGCTCCAACAATTCTGAAAATAGTTAAGGGCCTCTGTAATAATTAACTTAATGCCCACAATTATTTTCAGGATTTATTAAAATGATTTGGGTTATAAACTAAATCAAAACAAAATAACAAGAATAGAAAACAGAACAGAATTTATGAAAAGACAGAAACCTCACCTGGGCTTCTTACCTGTAGCAGCAGCCCACCTGGCCAGGCCACCTGGCGGCCCAGTTGGCTGGCCCAGCCCAGCCAGCACTGGCCACCATCTTCAACCTCCTGCCAGTAGGCAGGAGGGCGTGTGCTCGCCGCGCGCCGGCACGCGCCGGCCACCTCCTGCTCGGAATGTTTAGGATTTTTTTCCAAAAATCAGGACGAGAAAATTACATTGATTTTATTTGTTGACAAGGCTTAAATTGAACTTTTATAATTTGAAGATTTATTTTGATGTACTGCCAACTTAAATTAAATTTGAGTTTACTTCTTTTCTTTTAGTCGAGTTTATTTTTCTCTTCTCCGACAAATTAAATTATGCGCGTTTGTACTTTTTGAACTTCATTTGATTTTTGTTTGAGGTTCTATTTTCTTAGATTTCCTTTTCAGAAAATCTAATTCATTTCCTCTCTCAAACTCTCGAATGAATTCTTAGACCCAATTTATCTTCCCCTTTCCTTGTAGTATATTTTTGGATGTGCACCGAATGAGCCAAACCATTTCTCTCTTGTTTTATTTCCTTTCTCTCTTGTGAGCTTTATCCTGTTTCATCACGTGAGTACAACCTACCTTCTTTGTTTTAAAATTTCTCATTGAACCGAGTGGGCCAAGCTCATCTGTTTTATTTTTGTTTTCTTTTTCCCATGTCTCCTAGCTAGCGAACTCCTCTTCTCCTCTGTAAGCTCACAAACCTACAAACAAAAGAAATGTCAACAGCCACCACCTACAATTATAGAAAGGAAACTGCTCCACCCTCCTTTAATTCCCTCTCCACTTGCCTATCTTCTAGCGCCAGGCCCCATGCACTTCCTCTCCTCCTACACCAGTACGGAGAAGATCAAACTTACAACTATGAATCTGCCCCTCCTCTAACTTCCCTTATATCTCATCCCTTTCCAAAACTGAAGGAACCATTCTGCACGCCTCCAACTCCTCTTCCACTTCGCTAGTTTCCCTGCCCTCTCCCCTCTCTGTCTCAAGAACCTCTCTCAAAGAATGGTGCTCCTTAGACGCCGATGTTCGTTACTGTTGATGCAGGGCATCTTCATCTGAACCCTTGCGCCAGAAGATTCTCCTGCAGACGACGAATCCATCCAGAGAAGAAGGAATGTGTTCCGTCAACTACACACGAAGAATTCCACATGTCCGCGTACACTGTTCATCAAGTTCGTCACACCGTTCCGTTAAATCCGGTGAGCCACTGTTCAATTCCTTTTGCACGCATGCTCAACGTCGTCCAGAGTACCTCCTAGACATCTTACTCCATCCATTCGTCATTGTTGGCCACGCACATGACGGGGCCATGCCGCTACTACTGCTCGGGGTGATGTCGCCGTTGCTCAAGAGACTCCATCATGTACATCTTGTTCGCATCGCGTGCACAAGCATGCCAACGTCTTCTACCACACCATTGAACAGCTACATCGATGGTGCATCAAGCAACTCAACATCTTGTTATGGCATCGTCCTCTTCAACCTCTCTTTGGTTAGTCATCATCCAACTCCGTTCACACAAATGCTTTACTTTCTACATCCTATCCCCTAGACGAGCCCCGCTTTGGTACAACCCCCCTCGCAATACGTATAAAGGGAAATATAGACATTTCGCAATTTGTATCTACTTTTGTAGTAACAACATATACGCCGGCCATCATACTTGGGCCAACCCATTTTGGGGTGGCGTGCGATGAAAAATAGCGAAAAATGATTGCACAGGCTGGGAATCGAATCTCCGACCACTTAAAACATTAAGAGAGTCCACAACCACTGCGCCAGCGTGCTGTTGGTAGACATTCCAAAGCTAGGCGCATTAACTAAGTTACGGGTTGGGAATTTTAAAAAGATTTTACGAACACTTTGTGAACTGGTCATTTTATCATTATTTCTTTTTATTTATTTTCCTTTCCCTGTTACGTTTCTTCTTTCTTTTTCAAAAAATGGTCACGCTTTCAAATGTTGCCCAAAATTTCAACATGTTCGTTTTTTCCAAATTTTGTTCATAAATTTAAAATTATTTGCATTTTTGAAAATTGTAAGGTAATTTCAAAAAATGTTTGTGTCTTTAATTTTTCTTTCAAAATGCCAAAATGCGATTTTTTTTTGAAAAGCACAAACAAAATTGTGAAAACAAACATTTTCCAAGAGCATGGACAAAAAATTAAATTCCAAAACATTTTTTAGAAACGAGATTAAATATATGATATCAAAAAAGTGTTCTAAATTTGCTGGAACATTTTTTTATTTGTGAAAAAAATGAAAATGAGAATTTTTTAAATTCCGATCAAATTTCAATAGTCGCTTGATAGGAGTGATGCAGGCCCCATGCCAAGTTGTTTTGGTTTTCGACAAGTTTTGTATTTTCTCGGGTTTTCTTGATAAGAAAATGCACAAAAAAGGCTAGACATGTCGCAACTTGCATACGGTGTCGAGAATTGTTCAAACATGGCATGGATGCCTGTGAGGGGCATGACCACCTGGTGGCAAAAGCTGGGATCATTTTAAGGATGTACACAAATAGACCATGTTGAACAAAGTATGTTCTGGGGGCCAGGAGGCTCCGTCTGAGAGCATGTTATTTCTCGACATCCTTGAAATTACTCCAATTTTTTCAAGGGCCTCGTATGACTAATTCAAGGCATCATAAAAAGTTGTTTGGGTTTTCGACAAGACTTGCATTTCCTAGAGTTTTCTCGATGAAAAATGACAAATAATGAAAGAACATGTGGTAACGTGCATACGGTGTCGGAAATCATTCATACCAGATATGGATGCCTAACATGGGCATGCCCATTTGCTTACAAAAGTTGGGGGTAGTCTTAATATTTCCAAAGAAATACCATGTTCAAAGAAATAGAAGACGCTGAGATCATTTATCCATACCCTAAAATATACCAGTTAGATGAGTCTATTTGTAATTCTCGTCATTATCACTCAACATAAACATTTTATTTTTTCCTAACAATTTCCTGAAATTTGTCAACAATTTTGGAATTTCAAAGTGTGTATGAAAATTTTACTAACTTGAACACTTTTTTCCACTTTGAAAAAATGTTTGTGTTTGTGTTTTTGTTTTCCAATAATGCTCGCCATTTTGAAAAAGTGTTTGCATTTTTTAAATGTTTGGAAATGTAAAAAAATTCATGTTTTCAGGAAAATGTTCACAAATTGATAAATTATTCATCTTTTTATAAAAAATTCTTTAGTTCAGAAAAATGATTACAATTCTGAAAAACTGTTCTCAAGATTAGAAAAATATTCACAAAATCGAAGTATTTTTCGTACAAAAGGTTCAGAAATTTGAAAAAAAATCAGGTTTCCAAAATAATTTTAAATTTTGAAAAACGTTTCGTAGTTTTAAAAATATTTCAAAAGATGAAAAAAACATTAGTTTATTGAGCTATAAAAGACGCTTTAGCTAGAATGTCCGGCCCGGTCGCACAGTACCAAATTTGATCTGCTACAGTATTTCTAATAAAAACACCTACAATATGTCCGTTCTAGGTGATAAATCACTATGCTGCATAATTATCACAAAGCCGTCATGGTTGTGGTGGCTATTAGCAATTTTGCAACCTTGGAGGTTGTGTGTTCGAAGCCTAATAGTAGCACTATTTTTTTGGATTTTCAATCTATGCTACAGTACATAATCACTAATGGGACGGCCCAAGGCGGACTCAAAATTGGACAGATCTCTGCGACGTTTGTTATGTACTTGTTTTATGTAGAGTTAGCCGAGATGTGTAGTGGGCACTACTACTGGTTAGTAGCACAGTTCATAACAGAACGTTAGTCTTGATCGCTAAGCCTTCCTTAGCCATGTCAACGAAAACTCTGTCACTTCATTGAATCCCCTCTGTTAGCTTCCTATCATGCTATCTCATTTCAAATCTCCATCTTGATCAATATCTTGCTACCCATCCACTCTTAATTTGGTTTCGATGTTATTTGGATTTACTATTGTTTTGGTATTTATTTGTTTTTCCTTTTGCTATCGTTAGGACGAGTAGGAAGTGACGGTGTTGGACAAGGACATAACAAGTTACTGAAGAAGGACTCAACAACGAAGGCATGCCTCCTTCTTTGATCATGCTTATCCTACGCTTTACAAAAATGCATTGTGTTTTATCTTTACTATATGCACGCCATTTTAATTCTTGTAGCTAGCGTGTCGATTGACACCTTACCTTGATCTGCTTGTCACCTATTCGTTTGACACCTGAGTAGAAGTACATAATTTCGGTAGAGTAGAAATGCTTAGCCATGCTTATCACCCTCTAGGTGCTTTGTTGACTGACCTCTAAGTCATTGAAAATTGAAACTTAATGATGAGCTAGGCCAGTTGGCCCTTGTTGATCTCCTCTACTCTCTTCTACTCTGGGTGAAACTTACCATCTGAATACTGGCGCAGGTGACAGCTGAATCAAGGATTGAAGGAGCGATTGACTTCCCTTCAGAGGTTGAAGGGGGCAATCGGTCGTCCATGCCGCATGAGGCATAATAAGTCTTGGGTTTGAAGATTGTGATAATAGTACAGCCACATGCTATATGGGCAGTGGCTTGGTCAAGTAAGCCAGTCAGCCTTAGGTGTCGATGTCGCCGTACCACAGATGGGACACCCTCCTTGTGAGGAGTATCCTCGGCACAGATGGGGGGACCGGTTTGAGTACGTACTCTCAGTTCCATGCGCCAGACCCGGTGGGCATGTCACATCTTTTGGGGATCTAGTCCAAAGACCTTGTCACAATCTCCCTACTAGTATACAAAATGGTGTACTATGCTAGCGATGGCTATTGGCAACTGTCGGTGTCAAAACCGGCGGATCTCGGGTAGGGGGTCCCGAACTGTGCGCCTAGGATCGATGGTAACAGGAGACAGGGGACACAATGTTTACCCAGGTTCGGGCCCTCTCTATGGAGGTAAAACCCTACGTCCTTCTTGATTGATATTGATGAATATGAGTGTTACAAGAGTGGATCTACCACGAGATCGTAATGGCTAAACCCTAGAAGTCTAGCCTATGTGGGTATGGTAGTGAATATATGATGCCCTTTCCGGACTACCCCCTTCGGTTTATATAGACACCGAGGGATCTAGGGTTTACATGGAGTCGGTTACATAAGAAGGAATCTTAGTTAGCCAAGCTTGCCTTCCACGCCAAGTAGAGTCCAATCCGGACATGGTGCAGTCTTCGGCCTTCATGTCTTCACAGCTCATCAGTCCGGCCAATGGATAACAGGCCGGACGCCCAAGGACCCCTTAGTCCAGGACTCCCTCAGTAGCCCCTGAACCAGTCTTGAATAACGAGGTGCTCGGCACACATACTGTCTTCGACATTGCAAGGTGGGTTCTCCCTTCGACGATCTCCAAGTATGTATTCGGCCATTAATCCAATGTCGCCTCCTTGGCTTCCTCGTGTTGAATAGTCTTTGTCCTCCACGTGTCAAGTGAATGTGGAAAGTCAGGGTATTTTTGCGAATAACACCCCCTTCATGCGAGGAAGAGCGCCTATTTAAAGAGATTGGACCCCAGATCCATTCAACGCTACACAGAACAAATCCCCAGAGACTGCTTTAGGAGAAACCATTCCGGCATGGCTAATGCTCCCAGCTCCTCCGCTCGTCCCAGCCCAGAGAAAGGTTAGTGGGAGAGGTGTTCCGTGTCTCATAGCCGTTTGACAAAGTTGCAAACGCAGGGGTTCCTTCCCCATACAGATCTAGTCCCTGTTTGATCGGGGCTAGCTTCCTTCAATGAGGGGACTCAGGCAGAGGACTTCCCCAATCCGTCCGGGGGGAGCGAGTGTGTTTTGTCCCCTACCTGCTAAGAGGCGTCGGAATTCCAATCCATCTGTTCCTCCGAGGGCTTCTGGAATATTACGGCCTCCAGTTGCACAACTTCACTCCAGCCTCTATTCTGCACATTGCGGGCTACGTCGCTTTATGTGAACTTTTCCTGGGCGTCGAGGCTCACTTCGAGTTGTGGAGGAAGCTATTTTTTCTCGTCCCGCGCAATCACGAAGGGTCAATATTTGAAGTGGGCGGAGCCGAAGTGTGGCGTGTCGCCGATACCGGATATCCATCCGGCACACCAAAGAAGGCACCTAATGAACGACCCTCCGAATGGTCTTATATAGAGGACATTGCGCTTCCTGACCCGATTCGAAAGGGTCTTCCCGAATTTGCTTGTGTCTCGCTGAAGAAACGCCACAGTTGGCGTCCCCGGAGTCTTGAAGAGGAAGACGACGCAGAGGTTCGTCAGCTGATGAGCAGGATAAGAGAGCTCACTCAGTCCGGACTCACAGTAATCGAGGTTATGGCGATTTCCATAGCCCGAGGGGATCAACCTCTCCAATACAGAGGGCTTCCCATGTGGCACTATAATGGGGAGGACGACGCTTCTCGTTGCGGCCGGAAAGGTCCGGATACCCCTGCCGCTTTGGCTAAGATATTAGCCGAACTGTTCAAAGGGGAGGAAAAGGAATTTCTCCGCATCAAATCTAGAGACGGGTACTCTATGTATAACCCTCCCAGCTGGGTAAGGACCGACCCCTCCGCTTTTACTTCTTCCATCTCCAAATTGCTTGTGATAAACTTCTAGCTTGTTTGCTTATGACAGCACTGGCGAAAGATCACCGAGGGATTTTATAGTCTCGCCCCACAGCCGGAGGACCACAACCAGGAGCTAGATCCCGGGTTCAAAGAGGACACAGATATATTTGTGGTGCTTGCGGAGGGAGTGTTCTACCAGACCAGCTACGACGGCACGGAAGTGGCCATTACCGTAGACTATCCAGGCCTTCTTCCTGCTTCTCGGGTAAATAATTAAGAAATCACCCTCTCTAAAAGAGTGCTCTTACTCCGTCTCACCCATCGCACCATATCGTGCTTCACAGGGGAGACATTCGGCGGCTTCGAAGAGATCGGCTTCCATGCCGGACAATCCTTCCAAGAGGAAAGCAAATGAAGACACGACCGCGCCTTCATCGAAGAGATATGAATTCGCCAACCTACCCCTGAGCAGTCACGTCCAACCATGACCTTCCCGTTTTCCATTTGCTCCGAGCGGCCGTACTTCCCACAGCTAGGATTCAAATCCCATTGTGAAGACGGGGGGTTGATGCAAGGGCGACGCCAAACTGTCCTCCAGCCGAGGATTCGGATGATGTATCGGTCACCAACTCGGAAGTGGAGAGTGCTATGAATCATCGGCGCCGCCGGGCCATTTTACAAGATCCAAGTTTTTCAGAAGAGTCATTTAACGCCTTCAACGCAGCTGATGCGTACATCCAGGCTGCTCGAGATGGGATTAGCAGGGCCACAAAGCAGCATCTGAAAGATGTGTTGGTAAATTCACTATGTCTGATTACAACAACCATACGCCAGTAGCCCCCGAGACTTAAAGGAGTTGAATCAACTGATTTAAGGATCAATGTATAACCAGGTTCTTACAGAGAAGAATACCCAGCTGGCTCAGGAGCTAGAAAAGTGTTAGCGCGAGCTGCTTGCTACTAACGCCGAACTGGAGAAATACAAGGCATCTCTATGTAATATTTTCCTCCATCGGAAATTCATAAGGCTACACCGATAGTGTGAATCTGGGTTCTAATTTTTGTGTTGGGTTGTTTAGACCAAGTACAAGAGCAGTTGGACGCCTCTTGAAGCGAAGAACACGGAGCCAAAAATCTGCTAGCAGCGGGCGAGCGTGTATTGACAAAGGTCGTTCAAGAGAAAAAGAAACTCCAGGGTTCAAACATCAACTTAGGCGAAGAACTAAAGGATGTGCGAGCGCAGCTAGCCGACTCTGTGAAGGAGAACAAAAAGCTCCAAGGCGGCATATTCAGTATGTGGCCGCTTTTGTCTTACAACAGTTTGGAGGTAACGATAGCTGATATACCTGTAATTGCAAGTTTGTTGACGATCCGCCCCAAAGAGGAAGTGTCTGGATCATCAAATGATCTCCTGCAGGAGCTGTTGCAGTTGCACGAGCAAGCTCGGCAGGCTATGCGGAGTGTAGCCAAGGCTTTATGGCCATCCGACTCCCCTCCAGGAAGCATGGACAAGCTGGTAGAGCTGTTCAAGGGAGCGCGGCGGCGTATCCGGCTGTGGAAGATATCTGCCTGCCACGACGATGCGCGAGAGGCCTGGGCCATGGTGAAGACGCGCTATACCAAGCTGGATCCTAATCACATGGCTCGTGTCGGGCCGATAGGGCCGAATGGGGAGGAAATTCCCTGTAGTATAGTATATGACCAAGTAGAGGTGGCCGCCAAATATTCTCAACAGGATTGTAAGTTAGACTGCCTGTTGGAATGTCTAGAGGAAGAGGTGTTCGAGTCCAAGTGACTTTGTACTTTTCCTCATCTAGTTGAATTGTATATCATTTGTCATGGCAGACCTTTTCGCTTCAACCTCCGAACTCTAAGGTGCGGAGTGTTTCCGAATACCATCGCGGCCGAATAGGCCGTGGTATGCTTGGAAAACTAGGCGTAGGGGTCATAGTTGCTTGAACAGACAAGTTGTATCCGGCTAGCTATGTTATATTACATTGATATCGTAAGAAACATCTTCCAGAGAGAATAGTTCCGTTAAGGGTTCCTTTCCCTGGGTGTGCATGCATTTAATGTACATGTCGGAATTGTGATGCGAGCACCACAGTTCGTATAACTTCTGGGGTGCACAATGGAGTGAGTTTAGAAAACATCTTTAATTCACCACCGAATATTCCCTTAAGAACGCTAGCTTTCGGCTTCACCTAGTCTGAGGTACACATCCGGATGACCCGGCAGTAACAATCGCAGAGGTGCTCCCTTTATGCCCTAGCCGAACTAACGGGAACGTAGGGCATAAGCACAAGAGCCAGACAACCCAGCTTGGCCAAACCTTAAGTCATATCGATGCATATAGTGGTGAAGAAAATGTACATATGGAAAAAACTCATATGTGAGGAGCTTGATGCTCAAGGAATGACAAGAACTTCTGTCCAAGAAGCCCCCAGGTACAAGTGGCGTACATGTTTAAAGATGTATCTGCCGATGGTGTGCGGTCTAGCCGTACATAAAGCTTTTAAAGCGAGAAAATGAAAGTAATGGGAAAAGAGAGAAAAAATAATGGAAACTATAGGGGAGGAGGATACGAACAATGAGTTTAGCGCTAGGCGTAGAATCTCCGGAGTCTGGCCGCGTTCCAGGGGTTCGGCTCGAAGCGATTGTCTGATGCATCGCGAAGACGGTACGCTCCTCCGGTGAGAACTTCGTCAATTATGAAGGGACCCTCCCATTTGGGCTTGAGTTTGTCCTTTTTCTTCTCCGGGAGGCGTAGAACGAGTTCACCGATGTTGTAAGTCTTGGCCCGTACTTCTCTGCTTTGATATCTTCGAGCCTGCTGTTGGTAAACTGCTGAACGAGCTTTTGCGACATCGTGTTCCTCCTCCAGGGCATCTAGGCTGTCCCGCCGATCGAGCTCGGCTTCTCTCTCTTCGTACATATGCACTCTAGGTGAGTCGTGAATAATATCGCAGGGCAATACGGCATGTGCACCATACACCATGAAGAAAGGTGTGTATCCGGTAGTACGGTTGGGCGTGGTCCGTAGCCCCTAGAGTACGGAGTCGAGCTCCTCAACCCAGTGTTTGTATGATTCTTTCAAAGATCGCACTAGTCTGGGCTTGACGCCGCTCATAATAAGACCGTTGGTGCGTTCTACTTGACTGTTGGTTTGTGGGTGGTAGACTGAGGCATAATCGAGTTTGATACCCAGAGTAGTGCACCAGGTTTTTACCTCGTTGGTTGTGAAATTGGAGCCGTTGTTAGTGATGATGCTGTGTGGGACACCATAACGGTGCACAACATCGGATATGAAGGCTATCACCGGGGCGGACTCAGCTGTTTTGACTTGTTTAGCCTCTATCCACTTAGTGAATTTGTGCACCATAACCAGCATATATTTTTTATTATGGCTTCCCCCTTTAAGGGGTCCAACAATGTTGAGTCCCCAGACAGCGAAAGGCCAAGTGATGGGGATTGTTTGTAGGGCAGTGGGGGTCATATGGCTTTGATTGGCAAAGAGTTGGCATCCGACGCAATGTTGGACAAGGTCCTGTGCATCCGCTTGGGCCTTCGGCCAATAAAACCCTATACGGAAGGCCTTGCTAACAAGGGCCCGAGCTGCGGTGTGGTGACCGCCGAGTCCGGCATGAATTTTAGCCAAGAGCTGCCGCCCCTCTTCCTCGGATATACATCGTTGAAGGACTCCGGTGGCGCTTTTCTTGTAGAGTTCTCCATCATGAACCTTGTAGGCCTTCGAACGCCGGACAATGCAGAGGGCCTCATTCTGGTCCACAGGAAGCTCCTTATTATTAAGGTAGGCCAGGAAGGTCCATGGGGCAATGACTACCATGATGAGATGCGCCGATGGTGTTATGTCAATGTTTCCGGGATCTGGGGTTATGTTTGGGTCCGGACTATTGTTACCGTTTCCCCCCTGCCACACCACGGATGGCTTGAAGAGCCTTTCCAGGAAGGTATTAGGTGGGACGGGGTCGCGTTTAGCGCCAATACGAGTAAGAACATCGACCGCTTGATTACTTTCTCGAGCCACGTGATGGAACTCGAGCCCTTCGAACCGGGCCGACATTTTTATGACTGCATTGCGATACGCTGCCATCTTCGGATCCTTAGCGTCAAAATCTCCATTTATTTGAGATATTGCAAGGTTTGAGTCCCTGCGCACTTCTAGGCGTTGTATGCCCATGGAGACAGCCATCCGGAGACCATGCAATAAGGCCTCATATTCGGCTGCGTTATTGGAGTCTGTGTATAGTATTTGTAGAACATACTGTACGATGTCTCCGGTGGGGGACGTTAAAATGACACCCGCTCCTAACCCTGCCAGCATTTTGGAGCCGTCGAAGTGCATGACCCAATTGTAGTATGTGCCGTACTCTCTAGGGAGTTCGGCCTCTGTCCATTCGGCGATGAAGTCAGCCAGAACTTGGGATTTGATAGCTTGACGTGGTTTGTATGTGATGTCGAATGGCAAGAGTTCAATGGCCCATTTGGCAATCCGGCCCGTAGCATCGCGGTTGTTTATAATGTCGTTCAGTGGTACTTCAGAGGCCACCGTGATCGAACACTCCTAGAAGTAGTGACGGAGCTTTCGGGATGCCATGAAGACCGCGTATGCTACTTTTTGATAATGAGGGTACCGGGATTTGCATGGTGTAAGGATAGTAGACACGTAGTATACTGGCTTCTGAAGCGGGAATTTATGTCCGTCCTATTCTCGTTCAACGACGAGTACGGCGCTCACCACCTGATGTGTTGCCGATATGTATAATAACATTGGTTCACCGGCGTTTGGTGCGGCCAGGATTGGATTGCTTGCAAGAAGGGTTTTTATTTCTTCTAGTCCGGCTATTGCCACGCCCGTCCACTCGGAGTGGTCGGTTCACCGTAGAAGGCGATAGAGTGGTAGTGCCTTTTCTCCCAATCTGGAGATACATCGGCTTAGAGCTGCCACGCAACCTGCAAGTTTTCGGACTTGTTTAAGGTCTGTTGGCTTAGCCAATTGTGACAAAGCTCGGATTTTGGCTGGGTTTGCTTCGATTCCCCTATTGTAGACGATGAAGCCCAGCAGTTTTCCGGCAGGGACGTCGAAGACACACTTTTCCGGGTTGAGCTTGATGTCGTACGCCCTGAGGTTGTCGAAGGTAAGACGTAAGTCGTCTATTAGTGTTTCCATGTGCCTGGTTTTGATGACGACGTCATCAATGTAAGCTTCTACTGTTTTGTCGATCTGTTTCTCCAGGCATGTTTGAATCATGCTTTGATATGTGGCACCGGCATTCTTGAGCCCAAAGGGCATGGTATTGAAGCAGAATGGCCCGTATGGGGTAATGAATGTTGTTGCAGCTTGATCGGATTCTTTCATTTTGATTTGATGGTATCCGGAGTATGCATCAAGGAAACACAGTGAGTCGTGTCCTGCGGTGGTGTCAATGATTTGATCAATGCGGGGGAGGGGGAAGGGATCCTTAGGGAAGGCTTTGTTGAGGTCTTTGAAATCGACGCACATGCGCCAGGATTTGTCCTTCTTTGGTACCATCACTAGGTTTACCAGCCAGTCCAGATGTTTGATTTCTTGAATGAATCCGGCCTCAATGAGTTTGGCCAACTCCTCCCCCATGGATTGTCGCTTGGGTTTGGAAAAGTGCCGCAGTGTTTGCTTAACCGGTTTAAACCCCTTTAATATATTGAGGCTATGTTCGGCCAGCTTGCGTGGGATCCCTGGCATGTCCGAAGGGTGCCAGGAAAATATGTCCTAGTTTTCGCGTAGGAATTCTCGTAGTGCGACGTCAACTGTTGGGTTTAGTTGAGCTCCGATGGATGATGTCTTCTTGGGGTCCGTTGGGTGGACCTGGAATTTGACTATTTCCTCTGCCGGTTTGAAAGAGGTGGATTTGGGGCATTTGTCGAGGATCACGTCGTCCCTGTCCACTGTGGAGCGTAGTGCGGTTAATTCTTCGGCCGTGAGGGCTTCAGATAGCGCTTCCAGGGCTAAGGATGCGGTTTTGTTTTCAGCGTGGAGTGCTATGTTCGGATCACTGACGAGAGTGATTATACCGTTTGGTCCGGAAATTTTGAGCTTCATATATCCGTAGTGAGGTATAGCTTGGAAGCGTGTAAAAGCATCCCGCCCCAACAGGGCGTGATATCCGCTACTGAAAGGGGCCACCTAGAAAGTTATTTCTTTGGACCGATAGTTCTCTGGTGATCCGAATACCACGTCAAGTGTGATTTTGCCCGCGCACCCCGCCTCCCGACTAGGAATAATTCTCCAGAAGGTTGTGTTACTTTGTTTGATGCAACTCCTGTCTATTTCCATTTTATGGAGTGTGTCCTCATAAATGAGATTTAGTCCGCTGCCGCCGTCCATGAGGACCTTGGTGAGTCGGAACCCATCCACGATGGGGCCAAGGACTAACGCGGTCGGTGCTCGTGTTGTTCTGTACTTTGGTTCATCACCAGCGTTGAATATTATAGCTGTGTCGTTCCATGGGTTTATTACAGCAATTTGGCATACTTCGTTGAGCTTGCGAAGTGCCCTTTTGCGCTTGTTATTTGAAGTGAATTTCTCAAAGACTGTCAATACTCTTGGGTCGTCTTCTTCTGGGGGTGTTGTTTTGGGGCGTCCTTGATAAGGATGTCCTCGCCGCTCTTGGCTACCTGTCGTAGTATCCAACATGCTCTAAGGCTGTGGGTTGCCACGGTATCTGTTGTTGTATGTATTTTGCATGGGCCATCGAGCCACCCTTCCAGAACAGTGCCTTGCCGTGTAGTGGCTTTGTGTTTTTTGACTGTTGGATAGGGCGTGCCACGAGGGTACGCCCTTTTCGCCTGTAGGGGAAGTTGGGTTGGGACTGGTGGTTCCCAGCGAGTTGCCCGAGTTTCCCAGGCGCTTTCCATCGCGTAGTATTTTTGTAGGATGGTTGCTAAGTCAGCAAATGTTAGTATGCGGCGGCGATTGATGGCGTTGAGGATTCCTTCATCTGCACAGTTTTTGTAGAACGCTGATATTGCGTCCTCGTCACGGCAATCCTTTACCTTGTCCTTGACAAGGAGGAATCTGTCCCCAAAGTGTTGGACCTTCTCTTGAGATTGTTGTTTTATGCTCATGAGAGCCTCTATATCCGGGTGGGTGGGTGGAATTAAATCCGAACCCCGACCTAACCGGTTGTCCGGAGTTCGGCGACCTTCCGGACTAGACAGTCCGGGTTGCGGAATATCTTCTGATTGTTTGGAACCGCTGTCCGGTGCTATGTTCAGAGGGCTGGTTGCGTCCTTTCGTGAGTGAGTATCCGACTCTTCATGAACGGCGACCCGAACATAGTTCGTCTTCAATATAGAAGAGGACTCGCCGTCCTGCTCCAGGACCGCCGTGATCTGGTGGGTGACTGGTGGGATTTCTGTTTCTCCCTAATCGGTTTTAGGCCCGATCTGATCGTAATCTATGGCGATTCCCAAATCAGCGATGCGATCTAGGAGCTCGTTTAAGGACGAAAACTCAACCGGATCCATCTGCCTGGAGTGCTCGGAGTTGATGCGAAGGGGATTTTCGATGGCCCGAGAGGTCATTGTCGGCCTTGCGGTCGATCGGGCGATCATAGTAAAGTCGCCCAGCCGAAGAGTTTGGCCCGAGGCCAAAAACTACCCCTGAGGTAATATTGTCTTTAATGATAAGGCGAGCAATCGAGCCTTTCATCGACGACACAGTGGAACTCTCAATGAAAGCACCAATGTCGGTGTCAAAACCGGCGGATCTCGGGTAGGGGGTCCCGAACTGTGCGCCTAGGATCGATGGTAACAGGAGACAGGGGACACAATGTTTACCCAGGTGCGGGCCCTCTCTATGGAGGTAAAACCCCGTCCTGCTTGATTGATATTGATGAATATGAGTGTTACAAGAGTGGATCTACCACGAGATCGTAATGGCTAAACCCTAGAAGTCTAGCCTATGTGGGTATGGTAATGAATATATGATGTCCTTTCCGGACTACCCTCTTCGGTTTATATAGACACCGAGGGGATCTAGGGTTTACATGGAGTCGGTTACATAAGAAGGAATCTTCGTTCGCCAAGCTTGCCTTCCACGCCAAGTAGAGTCCAATCCGGACACGATGCAGTCTTCGGCTTTCATGTCTTCACAGCCCATCAGTCCGGCCCATGGATAACAGGCCGGACGCCCGAGGACCCCTTAGTCCAGGACTCCCTCAGCAACAAGTCGGGATTGTGTTGTGTGGGTAAAGTGTACAACCTCTACAGAGTGTAAAACTATTCGAATAGCCGTGTCCACGGTCATGGATGACACATGAATCTTTCTTGACATACATGACCTGTCTTTCTTATTCCCTCTTTGCCCCTATTCTTGGAACCTATGAAGGGCATGAGTTGATTGAGGATCCTCACTTTGAAGGCAGTTGTTTTTGAGATAAATCAATGTTTTTATCAATTTTTTTATCCAACTGCTATGTTATTTCAAACAAAATTAACTTTGATGCAAATGAGCCATACAACCTTCCTTTGAAGCCACTTGTAGCTATTAGGAACTTCTCTGAGGGAGGCATGTTCAGTATGTAATGTACTTATGGCAATAATTTTGTTAACAATAGAGTTCTATGAAGATGAAGGTGATGACTACAACTACTATGGCGATCCGTAGGAGTGAGGTCACGTGGACTACATCGACTGCCTGTGGCTGAGATGGAGTCGCTACTCATTGTATTTTTCGCTATTTTCTCAATGTAATAAATGTCATGAGACGGTTCACTAGGTACGTCTTGTGACAAATATACTATTTGTAATACCTTTTACGTATTGTGCAATGATATCATTTCGCTGTGTTGTCAACAATGATCATGGCGTTGACAAATACACACAGGAGGGTCTGAAAGTTAATTCCAAGTTCTCACAAACACCCCATTGTCACCATGGGTATACGCATGCAAGACATACATCAAGTGTTCTCAAATCCATAAAAGTATTTGATCCGATAATAGTGAAACCTCAAAGGTAAAAACTCAATTCATCACAATGAGACAGGGAGGGGAAAACACCACATGATCCAACTATATTAACAAAGCTCGCGGTACATCAAGATCGTGCCAAATCAAGAACACGAGAGAGAGATCAAACACGTAGCTACTTGTACATACCCCTAGCCTCGAGGGTGAACTACTACCTCCTCATCATGGTGGCCGCCGGGATGATGAAGATGGCATTCGGTGATGATTTCCCCCTTCACACTACTAGGAAAAGGCTAATTAGTGGCGCACCTGTTTTGGCCATTAATGGCACACTACAGGTGCGCCACTATCATCACACCGCTAGTAACTAATACTAATGGCGCACCCCTGGTGCGCCATTAGTATACCAGACAATAGTGGCACACCAAGGAGTGCGCCATTAGTATGTCAAACGGTGCACCATTACTATGCCTCCTAGGGGGCCATATTTACCTTGTGCTCCGAGTTACTAATGACACACTTCTAGATAGTGCGCCACTAGTGTGTTTATTGCAGTGCGCCACTAAAGTGCAGTGTGGTGCGCCACTAGTATGAATATTAGGATTTTTTTCTTTTCTGATATTTGCACATGATACAAATATATTACTGCACAGAATATAGACAACACAACATATAAACAACAGATTCATCGAATACAATAGAAGATAAGTCTCCCAATACAATTCATCATATTAGTCTCCGAATTCAAAAGACCGAACAAAGTTAGAACATTACAAGTCTCGAGACTGCGAGTAGCGAGTTTGTCTTCACATTACAAGTCGATATCGATCATCTAAACTACCATCACATAGAAGAGAGTTGCGGTCATCACGATGAGCATCATCGCGATGAAACTGGTCTTCATCCGGTTCCTCCTCCGCTCCCTCCTCTCTCCCGCTAAAATTCACGGAAAATTTCAGCATGAGCTTTGCTGAAAATAGGACATATGGAGTACCCGAATTTGCCGGAACGGAAGTTAATCGACATTCCAACAAACTCAAGGGCCTCTTGGGATACCTGCAAAATCATTACCCAATGAAGGAATTGTGTCGCACACTGCTGCCTCACACTGCTGCCAAGATCATTATCGACATGCTGAACTGGTATTTCACGCTGCATAGCTGAATAGTCTAACAACCAGAAATATATAACAAGAACTGCACCGCAACGATACAAAGAATATATAACAAGAATGCGCCTCAAATTAAAAAAACAGAAAGCATGGAAAGCATGAGGGTTACACTATAATTATAGGAAAATTTACACTGTAATTAGGGGAAGTTTTATACTGTAATTACATATAAGAAGCATCAGGGTTACACTGAAGATTACGGGAAAACTTACACTCTACTTATATATAAGTAGCATGAGGGTTACACTGTAATTATGGGACAAATTACACTATAATTATAGTGTAAATTACACTCTAATACACTGTAAATACAAAAATTTAATCATGGAGATTACACTGAAAATATGGGCTAAATTACACTTTAATTCTAGGGTATATTACACTGACAAATACACTCAAAATATGGGATAAATTGCACTATAATTCTGGGGTATATTACACTGAAATTCATCAAAAGTTGTTGAGCTTACACTAAAATACATCTGCACTGCAGGGCTTGTACACACAAATTCAGTGAGATGATCTAACACTGACAAAATAAAGGAAACACCTACTAAACCAATATAGGGCTGAAAAACACATGGGGATTACAGTGAAAAACATCCAATGAAAGGCACTAGAAAACCATATAGACACAGGAATAAAGCAGAGATGACTCATTAATCTGATACATTGAGAAAACTCTAAACTAGGGAAACTAAACACCTGCATCTAACCTACCAGGAGGTAACTGAACAAATTCAAGAACTACAACAACAACATGAACCAATACAGAGACCACCTACTACTAAGTAGAAAACTAAACACATCAGAAACCATATTTGAGCGGGTAACTGAATCAAAATGCAGCTACATCTACATAGAAGGGCAAACAAATTCAGACAAAGGATATACCATTGGCATCTACATCTACATCGCACCAGCCATCAGAATCAAACTACATCTAACAACAAAAAAGCAGGCGGAACAGACATCCAGCCACCAGGCTAGTAGAAAAGAAATCAACACGGGACTCAAATCCACCACTATATCTATGCACCTACAACTACCATCTACAACAAAAACACGAGGGGTATTCACCGCTACAACTATAGCCTCGCCTACTTCTACATCTACAGTGAAGGAAACAAATCAAGCACTAGACTAGGGAGAACTTCAGCGAGGGAAGGGTGAGACGACCACAACCATCAGATGACCTTGAACAACCACCTACCAGCGCATGAACCCTAATCATTGCAGAGAAGGGCGGGATGAGTAGTACTAGTATGCATGAACCCTAATCATTGAACGCCAAGGGGTGGCTGGATGACGACGGCGACTCACAGTGAGGTCGGGGCATGCTTGGAGGTCGTTGGTGTTGCAGGTCAAGGTGGCGGCAGCGGTGATGCTGACGGTGGTGGAGCGAGGCGATCCGGCGAAGGAGAGCTTCCCGGCTCTAGCTGGTGGTCCAGGAGGAAGAAGTAGTGGGCAGTGCACCTCGTCGGAGCGGGCGCGGGGGTCGTCGGAGCGGGTGTGGGGGGTCGTCGGCGGCGGTGGAGCGGGCGCGGGGATCTGGCGATGGAGGGAAGGGGTATCTGGCGAGGGAGGGAAGGGGGAGCGGGCGCGGCGGTCGTCGGAGCGGGCGTGGGGGTCGTCGGAGCGGGTGCAGGGGGTCGTCGTCGGCAGTGGAGTGAGCGCGGGGATCTGGCGAGGGAGGGAAGGGGATCTGGCGAGTGATGGATAGAACACACGTACATTACCTAGAGGGGGAAGGTTAGTAATGGCGCACCATCTAGGGGTGCGCCATAAAAACAGTGATAGCAATGGCGCACCCACGTCCGGTGCGCCATTAGTAACTTTTATTTTTATTTTTTGTCGCATCTAATAATTTTTTAGAAAACGAATATGAATATGAAACAGTAATATTTTTTTATAAAAACAGTGATAGCAATGGCGCACCCTCCTCTCGTGCGCCATTAGTAACTTATTATTATTATTTTTTGTTGAATCTAATAATTTTTAAGAAAATGAATATGAATATGAAACAGTAACATTTTTTTATAAAAGCAGTAATAATTTTTTAAAAAATATCATAAAATTTCTTATTTGAAAATATTTATGAATATGAAAAAATATCATCAAATTTGTTATTTGAAAATATCATTAAATTTTTTATTTGAAAATATTTGAAAAAATATCATAAAAATTTGAAAACATTACCAATGGCGCACATCTTAGGGGTGCGCCATAAGTACACTGATAGCAATGGCGCACCGCCTCCTGGTGCGCCATTAGTAACTTTTTTAAGTTGCATCTAATAGTTTTTTAGAAAATTACAATCAAATTTGAAAACATTTATGAATATGAAAAAATATCATAATATTTGTTATTTCAAAATATTTATGAATAAAAAATATCATCAATTTTGTTATTTTAAAATATCATCAATATTTTTTTGGATTTTTAGTTGCATTCATTTGTGAATTGGTAAAACATTTATGAATATGAAAAAATATCATCAAATTTGTCAAAATATTCATGAATTCAAAAAGTGCCCATGAAATTTAAAAATATTCATGAGTTCAAAAAATATTAACAAATTCAATACTTTTTGTGAGTTAGAAATTCAATACCATAATAAACATAAATAAATATTCATGGGGACTAGAACGGAAAAAATATCATTTCAAAATGTCGAAATACAATCGAGAAATGAAGACTATGATTTAAATACAATCGATCTTAGCTAGCTATCTTTTCACAATCTTCTTGCCCTTCTTTTTCACAAATGGAGTTCTTCTATGGAACAGACGTCCTTTAGGTAGGGTGGTCCTGCTTCTTCTTGTGGTGTATGGCACTTCATTGTCGTCGTCATGTTCCATCTTCGGGTCGCCGTACTTGTCGAAGTCTTGCTCATTGGCAACTCCATCCATTCCGATGATCTTCCTGTTGCCTCTCCTCATGACAATACGACTGGGCTTTGACGGGTCAGTAATGAAGAACCATTGGTCCACTTGGGAAGCCAGTACCCATGGCTCATTTTTCGCGGTGACGTTTGCGCCCGCGGTCTTGGATTTGGCTTCGGGTATAACCATGGTGGTGAAATACCTGTCTTCTTTTAGGACGCTCTTAGCCCATCTGACACAGAACATCGGGACCTTCTCTCCAGCATAGCTCAGCTCCCAGATCTCCTTCCTTCCATAGTATCTGTCCTTGTCATTACCGGTGTAGGATTCCATCATTACCCGGGAGTTCTGATAACCATCGCTCTTCATGTCCTTGTCCTCAGTGTAGAATGTGTAGTCGTTGGTATCGTACGCCTCATAGGTCATCAGGTTGTGCTCGGCGCCCTGTGACAAGGCGGATATGAGTTTTTCTTCCGCGGAAGAATCCTCATGTAAAGGGTACGACAGAAGCTTCTCCTTGAACCAACGCGTGAAACATGAGTTGTTATCTTTGATTATATCCCCGTCCGTCCTCTGTTGGCCTCGGTCATTGTACGTCTTCTCAATAAAGGTTTTGTGCTCTACCACCCAAGGATCGACCACGTCTATGTGTTGTAGCGCGACTAGGTTTGCTCTTTCAAAGTCGGCGAGTCGACCCTCGAAGTTGACATGCATTTCGCGGCGACCATCTCGATGACCCCATCCAGCGAGCCTGCCGAGGTGCCTGTTGACGGGCAGACCAACGGGGTTCTCGATGCCTAGATAATTCGTGCAGTAGGAGATGCACTCTTCGGTCAGAAATCCCCTGGCTATGCTTCCCTCTGGACGTGACATGTTGCGAATGTATCCTTTGATGACACCATTCATCCTTTCGAATGACATCATGCTGTGCAGGAACGTCGGCCCGAGTTGGATGATATCCTCCACGATATGGACCAGCAGATGCAACATAACATCGAAGAATGCGAGTGAGAAGTGCATCTCAAGCTCGCATAGTATCACCACGATATCTTCCTGTAGCCTTTTGAGTTGCCTCACGCCAACTGACTTCCAAGAGATGATGTCAAAAAAGTTGCATTGGCCAAATAGCGTTTCACGGACGTGCGCGTCCATGATCCCACGGATTGCAACTGGAAGTATCTGCGTCATCAGCACGTGAAAGTCGTGAGACTTCATCCTGCTGAACTTCTGCTTTGCTGAGTCTAGGTATCTGCTTATCTTCCCCGCGTAACCGTAAGGAAGTTTTACTCCTACGAGGTAGGTGAAAAACTGCTCGATCTCCTCCTGACTTAGAGTGAAGCACGCGGGAGGGTAGTCATTTCCGGTCTTCTTGGCCTTTTTGCCTTTGCGACGACTTTCTGTGTCCTTCTTCGCCTCATCATCATCATCATCATCATCATCATCATCATCATCATTAGCGTGAAGCTCCTCCCTGATGCCCATTGATTTCAAGTCTGCCCTTGCTTTCGGCCCATCTTTGGTCCTCTCTGGCATGTTGAGCAGGGTACCAAGCATACTCTCGCACACGTTCTTCGTGATATGCATGACATCAAGGCTATGAGGCACACGGTGGATCTTCCAGTACGGGAAGTCCCAGAAAACAGACCTCGTTTTCCATACCTTCAGCAGCGGCTCTGGCGCCTTTCGCTTCTTTCCCTGCTCCGGGCACTCTTTCCAATTTTTCAACAGCTGGTCTATTTCCTCGCCGCTCCTCATATGCGGGCATCTTCGGGGTTTGGTTTCACCATCGAACAGATCCTTGCGTTTTCTCCATGGGTCATCGTCACGAAGCCACCTTTGATGTCCCATGAACACGGTTTTCGAAGACCCGGGATCTCTATCTAGCTGGTGATACGTTGTGTCATCCATGCACCTGGCGCATCCAGAAAATCCGTGGACTACCTGCCCCGCGACATATCCGTAACCGAGATAGTCGTGAACCGTCGTGAGCAGTGCGGCTCTCATAGGGAAATAGTCTTTCTCTGTGGCGTCCCATGTATTGGCTGGCATTTTCCACGGCATGTCTAGCTCCTCTTTCAGCAGCCCCAGATACAGATTGATGTCGTTCCCTGGTTGTTTCGGCCCTTTAATTAGCATACTCATGTGAATGTATTTCCTCTTCATGCACAACCAGGGGGAAAGTTGTACATCCATACAAACACAGGCCAGGTGCTATGTGTGCTTCTCTGGCTGCCAAACAGATAGACTCCATCGGTGCTCACGCCCAGCACGATGTTCCTTGGATCATCCCCAAATTCTGGGTGTTCGAAGTTCAACGCTTGCCACTGGCTCGCATCCTTAGGGTGACTCAGCATCTTGTCTTTTTTATTTATCTCCGGATCATTTCCGTCATCTTCTCGCTTCTTCTCCTCCCTATCCGCGTGCCAACGCAGGAGCTTTGCTAGCTTAGGGTCCGTGAAATACCGCTGTAGACGAGGAGTGATCGGAAAGTACCACACCACTTTTCGAGGAGCTTTCTTCCTCTTCTTGTATCGAGTGACGCCGCACACCGGACATATGGTAGACTCCGCGTGCTCGTCCCGATAAATGATGCAATTGTTCATGCACACATGGTATTTCACGTGCGGTGAATCCAGAGGACACACGATTTTCTTCGCCTCCTCGAAACTGGTCAGGCACTTGTTCCCATTGGGAAGACATTCGTGCCAAATGACATGTTCTCGTCGAAGCATGCGTCGGTCATTTGTGTTTTACCTTCATCTCCAGAGCCATGAGCGTTACTTTCAGGCGGGTATCCTCGGGCCTGCATCCTTCATACAATGGAGTAACCGCGTCTACCTCCAGTTGATCCATCTTGGCTTTCTCTCGGGTGGCAGCTCTTGCGTTATCTGTCTGCTTGAGAAGCAGCTCTTGAATATAAGGGTCCTGCACCCAGCCCATCGATGGTCCATTGTTGTCTACTCTGGCATCTTCATCTTCATGATCATGCCCTTCGTCTTGATCTTCCTCATCATCATGCCCGGCATCTTCTACATGATGACTGTGTACTGCATCACCGTCGTGATCATGTCCTGGAGATTCTTCGTCTTCTTGCCCGCCCTCGCCGCGGTGGTTGTCTTGCTGCCCTTCCTCATTTCTTGCCCGACCCCCATGGACGACTTCATAGTCATCTTCATCACCTTGCCACCGATAGCCATCCATGAAACCACGCAAGAGCAGGTGGTCCCACACCTGCCCGGAATCCGGGTCCGCAATAAGGCTCTTCAGCTTGCATCTTCAACACGGACATCTTATCTCCGTCTCGTTCTTTTGAAGCATCTCGGCCTTCACGGAGCTCAAAAACCTATTCATGATGCCTTCGGTCATCATGCAGACCATGGTCGCCTGCAGGGTAGAGCAAAACAATATTTTAGAACCAAGAAAAATTTTGGCATGACTTTGCCTAAAAATAGGACCAAAAAGAATGCATAGTGCCAAATTCTCGCCGAAACAGAAATTAATCAACATTCCGGCAAAATATTGGCAACTATCGCATTTCAAATACCGGTACCTGCAAACACAAACATATATGCAACACCACAAACATATGCAACACCACAAACATACGTAGATCTAGCTAGGCCATAAAAAGTGCATGTGCACGTTGTTGGAGGGAGAAAAAAGTAGATCTACAACATAAAAAAAAGCTTTCCCCTTACTTACCTATCACAAAAAGGTAATTTAACCACTTAATTTGGCTGAATCTATGGTGCAAATGAGGTGAGGAGGAGGAGGCAACCGAGACAAGCTTGGAGGAGGAGGTGGACAGAATGAAGTGGGGAAAGTGAGTGTGGTAGGTGGCTGTCCAAAATATCTAGCTGGTCTCAGGTTACTAAGAGCGCACCACCTGAAAATGCGCCATTAGTAACCCTGGTTACTAATGGCGCACCAGTTAGAGGTGCGCCATTACTAGTTTTGCAAAAAAAGTATAATTGTTAGTTGTGGCGCACCGTGGTTGTGGTGCGCCATTACTAGTTTGAACCAGTAATGGCGCACTTCACACAGGTGCGGCATTACTAGTTTTGAAAAAAAAAATTGTTAGTAGTGGCGCACAGAGCGTGTGGTGCGCCATTACTAGTTAAAACTAGTAATGGCGCACTGTGCCCTGGTGCGACACTAATAGTTTTGGAAAAATAAAATAAAATAAAATTTGCTAGTAATGGCGCACCGTGTGTTTGGTGCACCATTAGTAATGATGACACTAATGGCGCACCTGTATATGGTGCGCCACTGCTATATAGCAGTGGCGCACCACATACATGGTGCGCCATTAATGTCCATATTAGCTATAGCCCTTTTCCTAGTAGTGTCAGCAGGGTACCGGAACATGGCTCCATATGGTATTTCAGAGGTACAGAGGCGTGCGGTGGCGGAGTCCAAGTTCTGGGGTTATTTATGGTGGTTTCTCTATTTATAGAATTTGTTTGGCATCGGTCTCACGCTAAGATGGACCACAGGATGTAACACCTCGGATGTAACTTTCCATATTTGTAACTTCGACTCTTGCCATTTCCAGCTATGCGCATATGATATATATTTCGTGGTTGGGTTTTGTATTCGTTTTGCATTTTGTTCATGTCATGCATTTCATCTCATGTCATCATGTGCATCTCATTTACATTCGTGTTCGTCTCATGCATCCGGTCATTTTCCCTGTTGTCCGTTACGCAATCCGACACTCCCACATGTACCCGTTGCACCCCTCTAATCTTGTTTCGTGAGCAGGAGAAAAACATTCTCGAAATAGGTCGAGTGGCCTTGGTACATCACCGGTAGGCCGCCTGTCAAATATCGGTCTATTTGGAGGCCGTCTGATGCCCCAACCATTAACAGGGTAACCGTAAAGCCTCTCTCTCTTTGCAGCCAAACACCCCTCCAAAATAGCCCACTAACCCATCTAAACCCCCTCCAAGCTCCCCATCGTTGGATCATGATCGTGTGGGCAAAAACCGCACCTCATTTGGACACTCCTAGCTCCCCTACCTATAAATATGCATCCCCCTTCAAATTCACGGGTAAAACCCTAGTCCACCTTCCCTCACCGCGCCGGACATGTCTGCCGCTGATGTCTACTACACAACCTTCTTCTTGTAGACGTTGTTGGGCCTCCAAGTGCAGCGGTTTGTAGGACAGTAGCAAATTTCCCTCAAGTGGATGACCTAAGGTTTATCAATCCATGGGAGGCGTAGGATGAAGATGGTCTCTCTCAAGCAACCCTGCAACCAAATAACAAAGAGTCTCTTGTGTCCCCAACACACCCAATACAATGGTAAATTGTATAGGTGCACTAGTTCGGCGAAGAGATGGTGAAACAAGTGGTATATGGATGGTAGATAAAGGTATTTGTAATCTGAAATAATAAAAACAGCAAGGTAGCAAGTGATAAAAGTGAGCGTAAACGGTATTGCAATGCTAGGAAACAAGGCCTAGGCTTCATACTTTCGCTAGTTTAAGTTCCCTCAACAATACTAACATAATTGGATCACATAACTATCCCTCAACGTGCAACAAAGAGTCACTCCAAAGTCACTAATAGCGGAGAACAAACGAAGAGATTATGGTAGGGTACGAAACCACCTCAAAGTTATTCTTTCCAATCAATCCGTTGGGCTATTCCTATAAGTGTCACAAACAGCCCTAGAGTTCGTACTAGAATAACACCTTAAGACACACATCAACCAAAACCCTAATGTCACCTAGATACTCCATTGTCACCTCAAGTATCCGTGGGTATGATTATACGATATGCATCATACAATCTCAATTCATCTACTCAACCAACACATAGAACCTCAAAGAGTGCCCCAAAGTTCTACCGGAGAATCACGACGAAAACGTGTGCCAACCCCTATGCATAGGTTCATGGGGGGAACCCGCAAGTTGATCACCAAAACATACATCAAGTGAATCACGTGGTATCCCATTGTCACCACAGATACGCACGGCAAGATATACATCAAGTGTTCTCAAATATTTAAAGACTCAATCCGATAAGATTACTTCAAAGGGGAAACTCAATTCATTACAAGAGAAAAGAGGGGGAGGAGAAACATAAGATCCAACTATAATAGCAAAGCTCGCGATACATCAAGATCGTATCGTCTCAAGAACACGAGAGAGAGTGATCAAACACATAGCTACTGGTACATACCCTCAGCCCTGAGGGAGAACTACTCCCTCCTCGTCATGGAGAGCGCCGAGATGATCAAGATGGCCACCGATGAGGGTTCCCCCCTCCGGCAGGGTGCTGGAACAGGGTCCCAATTGACTTTTGGTGGCTACGGAGGCTTATGGCGGCGGAACTCTCGATCTAATCTCCGTTCTAGAAGTTTTAGGTCACGTGGGTATATATGGGTGCAGGGAGGACGTTGGAGGAGCCACTAAGGTCCCACGAGACAGGGGCATGCCCTAGGGGGGCGTCCCCCACCCTCGTGAGCACCTCGTTCCTTCCTTGACGTGGGGTCCAAGTCCATCGGGTGTGTTTCCTTCCAAAAATAACTTCCCCAGTTGATTTCGTTCCGTTTCGACTCCGTCTGATATTCATTTTCTTCAAAACACTGAAATACGCATAAAACAGCAAATCTGGGCTGGGCCTCCAGTTAATAGGTTAGTCCCAAAAATAATATAAAAGTGGATAATAAAGCCCAATATTGCCCAAAACAGTAGATAATATAGCATGGAGCAATCAAAAATTATAGATATGTTGGAGACGTATCAAGCATCCCCAAGCTTAATTCCTGCTCGTCCTCGAGTAGGTAAATGATAAAAACAGAATTTTTGATGCGGAGTGCTACTTGGCATAATTTCAATGTAATTCTTATTAATTGTGGTATGAATATTCAGATCCGAAAGATTCAAGACAAAAGTTCATATTGACATAAAAATAATAATACTTCAAGCATACTAACTAAGCAATCATGTCTTCTCAAAATAACATGGACAAAGAAAGTTATCCCTACAAAATCATAAAGTATGGCTATGCTCCATCTCCACCACACAAAATATTTAAATCATGCACAACCCCGATGACAGGCCAAGCAATTGTTTCATACTTTAGTAATCTCAAACTCATAAAGTGTCACGCAATACATGAGCGCGAGCCATGGATATAGCACTATGGGTGGAATAGAATATAATGAGGGGGGTTATGTGGAGAAGACAAAAAAGGAGAAAGTATCACATCAACGAGGCTAATGAATGGGCTATGGAGATGCCCATCGATTGATGTTAATGCGAGGAGTAGGGATTGCCATGCAACGGATGCACTAGAGCTATAAATGTATGAAAGCTCAACGAAAGAAACTAGTGGGTGTGCATCCAACTTGCTTGCTCACAAGACCTAGGGCGCTTGAGGAGGCCCATCGTTGGAATATACAAGCCAAGTTCTATAATGTAAAATTCCCACTAGTATATGAAAGTGACAAAACAAGAGACTCTCTATCATAAAGATCATGGTGCTACTTTGAAGCACAAGTGTGGAAAGAGGATAGTAGCATTGTCCCTTTTATTTTTTTATTTGGCCTTTCTTTTTTTATTTGGCCTCTCTTTTTTATGGCCTTTCTCATTTTTGGGGGGACAATGCTCTATTGAATGATGATCATCACACTTCTATTTTTTTACAACTCAATGATTACAACTCGATACTAAAACAAACTGTGACTCTATATGAATGCCTCCGGCGGTGTACCGGGATATGCACTGAATTAAGAGTGACAAGTATGAAAGAATTATGAACGGTGGCTTTGCCACAAATACTATGTCGACTACATGATCATGCTAAGCAATATGACAATGATGATGCGTGTCAAAATAAACGGAACGGTGGAAAGTTGCATGGCAATATATCTCGGAATGGCTATGGAAATGCCATAACAGGTAGGTATGGTGGCTGTTTTGAGGAAGATATAAGGAGGTTTATGTGTGGCAGAGCGTATCATATCACGGGGTTTGGATGCACCGGCGAAGTTTGCACCAACTCTCAATGTGAGAAAGGGCAATGCATGGTGCCGAAGAGGCTAGCAAGGATGGAAGGGTGAGAGTGCGTATAATCCATGGACTCAACATTAGTCATATAGAACTCACATACTTATTGCAAAAATCTACAAGTCATCAAAAACCTCGGCACTACGCGCATGCTCCTAGGGGATAGATTGGTAGGAAAAGACCATCGCTCGTCCCCGACCGCCACTCATAAGGAAGACAATCAATAAATAAATCATGCTCCGACTTTATCACATAACGGTTCACCATACGTGCATGCTACGGGAATCACAAACTTCAACGCAAGTATTTCTCAAATTCACAACTACTCAACTAGCATGACTCTAATATCACCAGCTCCATATCTCAAAACAATTATCAAGTATCAAACTTCTCATAGTATTCAACACACTCATAAGAGAATTTTATTATTCTTGAATACCTAGCATATTAGGATTTTAAGCAAATTGTCATGCTATTTAAGACTCTCAAAATAATATAAGTGAAGCATAAGAGTTCATCTATTTCTTCAAAATAAAACTACCACCATGCTCTAAAAGATATAAGTGAAGCACTAGAGCAAATGACAAACTACTCCGAGAAATATTAGTGAAGATCAATGAGTAGTCGAATAATTATGCAACTATGTGAAGACTCTCTAACATTTAATAATTTCAGATCTTGGTATTTTATTCAAACAGCAAGCAAATCCTAACAAAATAAATTGACGCTCCAAGCAAAACACATATCATGTGGCGAATAAAAATATAGCTCCAAGTAAAGTTACCGATGAACGAAGACGAAAGAGGGGATGCCTTCCGGGGCATCCCCAAGCTCAGGCTCTTGCCACTCCTTATTCCATAGTCCATCGAATCTGTTGACACCGGATTTTGGCAAGGAACAAAAGGCAAGTAAGATGGCCTCAAGTGAAAGAGTTTTAAGCATGAAAAGTTTCAGGTCGCCGAGTGGAATAACTTTGATGTTTAGGCTATTGACATTCGACCTCATCTCAGTGGCCGAAGCTGTACTCCGAGTGACAAAATTTAATATTCTGAGTGCTTTTCGGCCGATTACGTCCTCAATATGACCTCAGATGAAGGAGTGCTTTAAAGGAATTGTCTTCGTCTCGTCGAGACAGTCGATTTTCATATATAAATCATCTCAATCCGAGTTCATATGCAAAAGTTATAGTCAATACGGTCTGGACAGGTCAGAGACAAAAATATTACGCTTGACACCAGACACATGTTGATAAGTGTCTGACGCAATGCGTGAGCAATTAGGCCTTCAAGACGGCCTTGAATTGAAAAACCTTCAACACGGAAAAGTTTCGTCTCGTCGAGCCGATCGATTTTCATATATAATTCGTCTCAATCCGAGGTCGTATGAGACTTGGAGAGACAAATCAAGATCAGGCTATGTTTTTGGTCGAGTGAAAAACTTACCATCCGAGTGAAAACTCACCGGTCGAGTGAAAACCTACCGATCGAGTAAAAGGTCGAGTGAAAACCTACCGATCGAGTAAAAGGTCGAGTGAAAACCTACCGATCGAGTAAAAGGTCGAGTGAAAACCTACCGATCGAGTAAAAGGTCGAGTGAAAACCTACCGATCGAGTAAAAAGTCGAGTGAAAACCTACCGATCGAGTAAAAGGTCGATTGAGTAAAAGGTCGAGTGAAAATTGGTCGATCAAGTAAAAGATTGTCTTCCGACTGAAAATGTGGTCATCATCCGAGTGAAAGATTGTCTTCCGAGTGAAAATATAGTCATCCGAGTGAAAAGGTCCAGTCGAGTGAAAGACTCTAATATCCGAGTGGATGAGCTCAAATCCGAGTGAAACTGAACATGTGCCCAAAAGTTTATCAAGATAATCTCGGATGAAGAAGTGTTCAATACAGAAGTTGTGCGTATCATCAAGACGGTAAACTTTGGTTTTGGAGTCATCGTCATCAGAGATAGTATATGACCTGCAAATTCACTACAACACTCGGATAATTCAGTCTACCGCAAGACCGAGTCCGACTGGAAGGTAAAAACGACCTCGAAAAGTATTCAAGATGGCTTTATTTGAAAAAGTGGTCAACATGAGAGTTGTTCGTATCGTCGAGGCGCACAAGTTTGATGTTTGGGCCATCTTGATCGGAGGTCATATGGAGGCTCGGCGGCCTGCACAAGGAGGAAGACAGAAGTTGGGCCAGATTCAGACTGAATCCGAGTTGGAATAGAACTAGGACTCTAGGACGCGAATTGATGTAATTTTTCCTGTAAGGAAAGCCTAGATGAATCCTTTACTTGTACGGGAAGTCCAGCCGCCTCTTATATATGTTGGGGGTGACGGCCGATTGAACAACACCAATCGAACCAATCAATCTATTATACTTTTGTGTTCATCTATCTTTATCCCCTACCCTTGTATCTTTCTTTCTCGTTCTTCGTTCGTTCTTCGCATTGGAGGGCAGCGATCCACGAGGCTCTAGGGGCGAGCGAATCGACCTAGGGCAGACCATAGCCGCTGCACTCCCTGACGGGGTCCCTCCCGGGGGTGTGGGGTTTTCGGGTCTACAAAAGCGCCCGTCGACTGTCTTGCGTATCGCGCTGTCGGTCGGGTCTCCTTCGACGTGAGCTGCGGTGCATCACCTCCGGCGTCGAGGGTACACGTGACGTGTTCGTGTGTCAACACACTTTTTGGCGACGCCGCTGGGGACGAAGCTTTGAACAGTTTCCAGCATGTTCTTGCTACGAGGAGAGCGTCATCAAGCGGCTGCAATCTACAACGGTAACATGTATCATCAATCTCCTTATGTAGATGCAAATAGCCATTATGTTGATGTTGCTAGATCTTTCAATGGACATGTCATGTCGGCTAGCCCTAACGAGCAAAGGCCGACTAGTTATTCCGTTGGAGAAACTTGGAAGTTACAGAATCGCGACATGCAACCTACGAATCTGAACTTTCGTGCATCGGCAACATCTTTCAATATGCCGGTGAACAACACGATTTGTTCGAGTGATCAATATATGACACCTCAATTACAGGAGGGTGTCTCACTGTTTTATCCATCGGCAACCGACTCGCAATATGCGGGTTCATCCCCAAACATGCCGATGGATGGGGGAATCGGCCATGCTTCCATTAGCTATTTGGCCAGTTATCCTCAAACATCATATACTACACCTCGTGAGATTAATTGTTCGGT
>NC_057806.1:197476804-197477490 GCF_018294505.1 Triticum aestivum
CGGTTACAACCGAGTGCATAGAGTCCATACCGAGTACATCATACCAGCCGAGTGCATCGACCCGTCTGAGTACATCATGCCAGTCGAGTGCATCATTCCAGATGAGTGCATCGCTGGCTAAAGTCGAGTGCATCAAGCCAATTATTGCCGCGTGTGCTAAAACAGAAGATGCAAGTTTCGCCGAGCAAAAGAACGGTAAACGCAACGAGTTGGCCGTGTTAGATTTTTCTGGATGTGAGGGAGCTTACATGCTGCCCTATGAGTTCCGTGCCAAAGAAATTGATGAGCATCAAGAGAAAAGTTATATGGCCAAACAAAGTTTGGCTAGTGATAAAGATCAAGAACCAAAGCGTGCACCTGAGCAAAGTTCAACTGACAAAGAGCGTCCGAGTGAAATCCACTTGGGTAATCCGAGTGTATACTCGGGCAATCCGAGTGAAATCTGCTCAATCAATTCGAGTGATGAGGCACGAGATCCAGAAAAAGAAGAAGACGCATTCAAAAATTATTCAGAAGTGGAGCAAGGTATTGTTCCAGTGGTGCAACCATCTTCTCGTTCCAACGACTTCACAAAGGTACACCTAGCCGAGAGTTTACTCAGTTTTCGATTCGGTCAAAATCATATTGTTGATGCACCCGTTAGTAAGATTCTAATTAATTTTGAAAGACCGATCGAGAAGAGTAAT
>NC_057806.1:197477934-197498731 GCF_018294505.1 Triticum aestivum
CGCAGTTATTAGAAAAATATCAGAAGATAAGTGAGGCAAAGAGTGCTTATCGGCCGAGTGAAATAAAAGCATGGAAGTCACCCCCAAGGCATAAATCTGAACACCGGGATGGGCGAAGGAAGAAGTTGAGCAAGCAGACTCTATATCCTCCTTTTGGGTCACCAATACCAATGTCATGGATTCCTCCCCATGTTGACTATTATTCATATCAATCATGGAACAAGTATAAATCAAGGGCACACTGTCCATCATATTCTAAACCACCTCAGCAAAATTATGTAGCTCCGAGAGGATCGTCGTTTGTTCAACAACAACATGTTATAGACCGACTCAACCAAAAAGAATCGGTCCGGAGCTCGACAAAGAAGATGGATGCGGTCAAGCAAGTGTACCGAGTGAAAAAGGATGGCCGCAAGTGTGCTATTTCAGATCCAATTCCAGATGACAAAAAGCCAGCCGAGTCTATGTTGGCTACTAAGGACAAGAAAGAGAAGCAGGTTACTTTTAAGGATCCAATCGCCAAGTTTGGACAGGCCAAGCCAGAGATGCCCAAAGCAAGGAAGAATTTGCTAGTGCATAAAACAAAATCACAGCCGGGATGCTCACTTGCTTATCACATTGGGAAGAAAGAAAACTTAAGAGGCTCAGGGTCAAGGAGCTGGAGAAGAGGAATATGGCTTGGGTTCCCAAGAGAAATCTTCAAGTCAAGAACGGAATCACATCTCCTGTTGCAAAGCCGGCAGGAGTAAAGGAGGACAAGCATGAAGCCGGTAGGCAGAGTCGATTGTTTTCATCTCAATATAGCGGACTCCAAATGGCACATCGTCCATATTCTTCGACCGTTCCATCAAAGCCAGCGTCCCAGAGCTTAATCCCAGCTGAAGCATCTGAATTATTTCGGCTATTCACACTTTGGTGGACGGGTTCTCCAGGTCCTATGAGATAAGGACATTTGGCCGATATTTGCATATCGCCCTAAGAGTACATTGTGTTGACAAAGCTGGCATCTGACTAATTGTGTTCATTGTGGTGATCCAGAGAAAGTGTGTCACCGAGATGAATGAAGCTTCGTTCACTCGGGGGGCAAGGCAATGTTGACTCAGAGACCGAAGGACAGGGGTGTGACATCACATTTATCAGTCGGTGCTCCCTGGATGCCAAGTCAAAGTCTTGTGGAGATTATTTTCATGATTCAATTTAGCAGCGCCCAGAGTCGGTATTATTGACATATTTCTTCACGGGATGGATTTAAAGACTTCTTGTCGGGTAGAGCTTACACGACTAATAATCAAGCCGAATATGCTGTGTTATTCGGGCTAAAGGACTTCTAACCACTACAAGAGTTGTATGCATCAAGGTTCACAATGATTCGTTGCCAACCGTCCAACAAATGTTATCCTTATATGCATCGACGAATCACTCAAACATTGACCTCACGAGTTGCGGCTGACTCCACGGTGGAGTCGGCCATTGATGGATCTAGTGCGAGTCATATAGCTGGCTGGAGAAAGTTTCTCTTATCTGCAGGATCCAAGTTAGGGGACAGACATTATTCGGCAGAGACTTGATGGAGTATTTTTTATCAACAATGAGGGGACTCACCGAATAGTTGATGGTTCCTTTAAGGTTCATGGACATAATCTTTTGGCATCCGGTATCGTGAATGGTTCTAATATCCCCATAGAGTACTTGGATAAAGGTCAAGTCAAGGATTGACATGAGAGATTGACATGAAGGCATTCGTGGCATCCAATGGTTGTTCTCAGACGACTATTATCTGAAAATGCTCTACCCAAGAAACAACAAGCCTAAGCATATGGCCGATAACAATTATCGTCTTCAGCATGCACAGCCGATGTAGTGTTGACATCGTGTTTAAAAGAAGTATTTTCTGGCACGCAAGCTCTGCCAGAAAACAGAGGGGCATGTGTTGACACCGGATTTTGGCAAGGAACAAAAGGCAAGTAAGATGGCCTCAAGTGAAAGAGTTTTAAGCATGAAAAGTTTCATGTCGCCGAGTGGAATAACTTTGATGTTTAGGCTATTGACATTCGACCTCATCTCAGTGGCCGAAGCTGTACTCCGAGTGACAAAATTTAATATTCTGAGTGTTTTTCGGCCGATTACGTCCTCAATATGACCTCAGATGAAGGAGTGCTTTAAAGGAATTATCTTCGTCTCGTCGAGACAGTCGATTTTCATATATAAATCATCTCAATCCGAGTTCATATGCAAAAGTTATAGTCAATACGGTCTGGACAGGTCAGAGACAAAAATATTACGCTTGACACCAGACACATGTTGATAAGTGTCTGACGCAATGCGTGAGCAATTCGGCCTTCAAGACGGCCTTGAATTGAAAAACCTTCAACACGGAAAAGTTTCGTCTCGTCGAGCCGATCGATTTTCATATATAATTCGTCTCAATCCGAGGTCGTATGAGACTTGGAGAGACAAATCAAGATCAGGCTATGTTTTTGGTCGAGTGAAAAACTTACCATCCGAGTGAAAACTCACCGGTCGAGTGAAAACCTACCGATCGAGTAAAAGGTCGAGTGAAAACCTACCGATCGAGTAAAAGGTCGAGTGAAAACCTACCGATCGAGTAAAAGGTCGAGTGAAAACCTACCGATCGAGTAAAAGGTCGAGTGAAAACCTACCGATCGAGTAAAAAGTCGAGTGAAAACCTACCGATCGAGTAAAAGGTCGATTGAGTAAAAGGTCGAGTGAAAATTGGTCGATCAAGTAAAAGATTGTCTTCCGACTGAAAATGTGGTCATCATCCGAGTGAAAGATTGTCTTCCGAGTGAAAATATAGTCATCCGAGTGAAAAGGTCCAGTCGAGTGAAAGACTCTAATATCCGAGTGGATGAGCTCAAATCCGAGTGAAACTGAACATGTGCCCAAAAGTTTATCAAGATAATCTCGGATGAAGAAGTGTTCAATACAGAAGTTGTGCGTATCATCAAGACGGTAAACTTTGGTTTTGGAGTCATCGTCATCAGAGATAGTATATGACCTGCAAATTCACTACAACACTCGGATAATTCAGTCTACCGCAAGACCGAGTCCGACTGGAAGGTAAAAACGACCTCGAAAAGTATTCAAGATGGCTTTATTTGAAAAAGTGGTCAACATGAGAGTTGTTCGTATCGTCGAGGCGCACAAGTTTGATGTTTGGGCCATCTTGATCGGAGGTCATATGGAGGCTCGGCGGCCTGCACAAGGAGGAAGACAGAAGTTGGGCCAGATTCAGACTGAATCCGAGTTGGAATAGAACTAGGACTCTAGGACGCGAATTGATGTAATTTTTCCTGTAAGGAAAGCCTAGATGAATCCTTTACTTGTACGGGAAGTCCAGCCGCCTCTTATATATGTTGGGGGTGACGGCCGATTGAACAACACCAATCGAACCAATCAATCTATTATACTTTTGTGTTCATCTATCTTTATCCCCTACCCTTGTATCTTTCTTTCTCGTTCTTCGTTCGTTCTTCGCATTGGAGGGCAGCGATCCACGAGGCTCTAGGGGCGAGCGAATCGACCTAGGGCAGCCCATAGCCGCCGCACTCCCTGACGGGGTCCCTCCCGGGGGTGTGGGGTTTTCGGGTCTACAAAAGCGCCCGTCGACTGTCTTGCGTATCGCGCTGTCGGTCGGGTCTCCTTCGACGTGAGCTGCGGTGCATCACCCCCGGCGTCGAGGGTACACGTGACGTGTTCGTGTGTCAACAGAATCCTTACCCAAAACTTGAAAACTTCACAACACAAAACTTAACAGAAAACTCGTAAGTTCCGTTAGTATAAGAAAATAAATCACCAATTCAAGGTACTGTAATGAACTCATTATTTATTTATATTGGTGTTAAACCTACTGTATTCTAACTTATCTATGGTTTATAAACTATTTTACTAGCCATAGATTCATCAAAATAAGTAAACAACACACGAAAAACAGAATCTGTCAAAAACAGAACAGTCTGTAGTAATCTGGACCAAACGTATACTTATGGAACTCATAAAATTCTCAAATAAATTGATGGATCTGAGGAATTTATCTATTAATCATCTGCAAAAATAATTAACTCAATAGCACTATCCAAATAAAAATGGCAGCATTTCTCGTGAGCGCTAAATTTTCTGTTTTTTACAGCATGATCAACAAGACTTTCCCAAAGTCTTCCCAAAGGTTTTACTTGGCACAAACACTAATTAAAAGCATAAAACCATATCCAAACAGAGGCTAGATGAATTATTTATTACTAAATAGGAACAAAAAGCAAGGAACAAAAATAAAATTGGGTTGCCTCCCAACAAGCGCTAACGTTTAACGCCCCTAGCTAGGCATGATGATTTCAATGATGCTCACATAAAAGATGAGAACTGAAACATAAAGAGAGCATCATGAAGAATATGAATAGCACATTTAAGTCTAACATACTTCCTGCGCATAGGTATTTTGTGAGCAAACAACTTATGGGAACAATAATCAACTAGCATAGGAGAGCAAAACAAGCATAACTTCAAAATTTTAAGCACATAGAGAGGAAACTTGATATTATTGCAATTCCTACAAGCATATATTCCTCCCTCATAATAATTTTCAGTAGAATCATGAATGAATTCAACAATATAACCAGCACCTAAAGCATTCTTTTCATCATTCAAATATTTAGTGCCAAACATTTTATAGATTTCTTCTTCTAGCACTTGAGCACAATTTTCCTTTCCATCATACTCACGAAAGATATTAAAAAGATGAAGCGTATGAGACAAACTCAATTCCATATTTCTGTAATTTTCTTTTATAAACTAAACTAGTGATAAAACAAGAAACTAAAAGACTCGATTGCAAGATCTAAAGATATACCTTCAAGCACTCACCTCCCCGGCAACGGCGCTAGAAAAGAGCTTGATGTCTACTACACAACCTTCTTCTTGTAGACGTTGTTGGGCCTCCAAGTGCAGAGGTTTGTAGGACAGTAGCAAATTTCCCTCAAGTGGATGACCTAAGTTTTATCAATCCATGGGAGGCGTAGGATGAAGATGGTCTCTCTCAAGCAACCCTGCAACCAAATAACAAAGAGTCTCTTGTGTCCCCAACACACCCAATACAATGGTAAATTGTATAGGTGCACTAGTTCGGCGAAGAGATGGTGAAACAAGTGGTATATGGATGGTAGATAAAGGTATTTGTAATCTGAAATAATAAAAACAGCAAGGTAGCAAGTGATAAAAGTGAGCGTAAACGGTATTGCAATGCTAGGAAACAAGGCCTAGGCTTCATACTTTCGCTAGTTTAAGTTCCCTCAACAATACTAACATAATTGGATCACATAACTATCCCTCAACGTGCAACAAAGAGTCACTCCAAAGTCACTAATAGCGGAGAACAAACGAAGAGATTATGGTAGGGTACGAAACCACCTCAAAGTTATTCTTTCCAATCAATCCGTTGGGCTATTCCTATAAGTGTCACAAACAGCCCTAGAGTTCGTACTAGAATAACACCTTAAGACACACATCAACCAAAACCCTAATTTCACCTAGATACTCCATTGTCACCTCAAGTATCCGTGGGTATGATTATACGATATGCATCATACAATCTCAATTCATCTACTCAACCAACACATAGAACCTCAAAGAGTGCCCCAAAGTTCTACCGGAGAATCACGACGAAAACGTGTGCCAACCCCTATGCATAGGTTCATGGGGGGAACCCGCAAGTTGATCACCAAAACATACATCAAGTGAATCACGTGGTATCCCATTGTCACCACAGATACGCACGGCAAGACATACATCAAGTGTTCTCAAATCTTTAAAGACTCAATCCGATACGATTACTTCAAAGGGGAAACTCAATTCATTACAAGAGAAAAGAGGGGGAGGAGAAACATAAGATCCAACTATAATAGCAAAGCTCGCGATACATCAAGATCATATCGTCTCAAGAACACGAGAGAGAGAGTGATCAAACACATAGCTACTGGTACATACCCTCAGCCCTGAGGGAGAACTACTCCCTCCTCGTCATGGAGAGCGCCGAGATGATCAAGATGGCCACCGGTGAGGGTTCCCCCCTCCGGCAGGGTGCTGGAACAGGGTCCCGATTGACTTTTGGTGGCTACGGAGGCTTCTGGTGGCGGAACTCTCGATCTAATCTCCGTTCTGGAAGTTTTAGGTCACGTGGGTATATATGGGTGCAGGGAGGACGTCGAAGGAGCCACTGAGGTCCCACGAGACAGGGGGCGTGCCCTAGGAGGGGCGCCCCCCACCCTCGTGAGCACCTCGTTCCTTCCTTGACGTGGGGTCCAAGTCCATCGGGTGTGTTTCCTTCCAAAAATAACTTCCCCAGTTGATTTCGTTCCGTTTCGACTCCGTCTGATATTCATTTTCTTCAAAACACTGAAATACGCATAAAACAGCAAATCTGGGCTGGGCCTCTGGTTAATAGGTTAGTCCCAAAAATAATATAAAAGTGGATAATAAAGCCCAATATTGCCCAAAACAGTAGATAATATAGCATGGAGCAATCAAAAATTATAGATATGTTGGAGACGTATCAAGCATCCCCAAGCTTAATTCCTGCTCGTCCTCGAGTAGGTAAACGATAAAAACAGAATTTTTGATGCGGAGTGCTACTTGGCATAATTTCAATGTAATTCTTATTAATTGTGGTATGAATATTCAGATCCAAAAGATTCAAGACAAAAGTTCATATTGACATAAAAATAATAATACTTCAAGCATACTAACTAAGCAATCATGTCTTCTCAAAATAACATGGCCAAAGAAAGTTATCCCTACAAAATCATAAAGTATGGCTATGCTCCATCTCCACCACACAAAATATTTAAATCATGCACAACCCCGATGACAAGCCAAGCAATTGTTTCATACTTTAGTAATCTCAAACTCATAAAGTGTCACGCAATACATGAGCGCGAGCCATGGATATAGCACTATGGGTGGAATAGAATATAATGAGGGGGGTTATGTGGAGAAGACAAAAAAGGAGAAAGTATCACATCAACGAGGCTAATGAATGGGCTATGGAGATGCCCATCGATTGATGTTAATGCGAGGAGTAGGGATTGCCATGCAACGGATGCACTAGAGCTATAAATGTATGAAAGCTCAACGAAAGAAACTAGTGGGTGTGCATCCAACTTGCTTGCTCAAAAGACCTAGGGCGCTTGAGGAGGCCCATCGTTGGAATATACAAGCCAAGTTCTATAATGTAAAATTCCCACTAGTATATGAAAGTGACAAAACAAGAGACTCTATATCATAAAGATCATGGTGCTACTTTGAAGCACAAGTGTGGAAAGAGGATAGTAGCATTGTCCCTTTTATTTTTTTTATTTGGCCTTTCTTTTTTTATTTGGCCTCTCTTTTTTATGGCCTTTCTCATTTTTTGGGGGACAATGCTCTATTGAATGATGATCATCACACTTCTATTTTTTTACAACTCAATGATTACAACTCGATACTAAAACAAAGTATGACTCTATATGAATGCCTCCGGCGGTGTACCAGGATATGCAATGAATCAAGAGTGACAAGTATGAAAGAATTATGAATGGTGGCTTTGCCACAAATACTATGTCGACTACATGATCATGCTAAGCAATATGACAATGATGATGCGTGTCAAAATAAACGGAACGGTGGAAAGTTGCATGGCAATATATCTCGGAATGGCTATGGAAATGCCATAACAGGTAGGTATGGTGGCTGTTTTGAGGAAGATATAAGGAGGTTTATGTGTGGCAGAGCGTATCATATCACGGGGTTTGGATGCACCGGCGAAGTTTGCACCAACTCTCAATGTGAGAAAGGGCAATGCATGGTGCCGAAGAGGCTAGCAAGGATGGAAGGGTGAGAGTGCGTATAATCCATGGACTCAACATTAGTCATATAGAACTCACATACTTATTGCAAAAATCTACAAGTCATCAAAAACCTCGGCACTACGCGCATGCTCCTAGGGGATAGATTGGTAGGAAAAGACCATCGCTCGTCCCCGACCGCCACTCATAAGGAAGACAATCAATAAATAAATCATGCTCCGACTTTATCACATAACGGTTCACCATACGTGCATGCTACGGGAATCACAAACTTCAACGCAAGTATTTCTCAAATTCACAACTACTCAACTAGCATGACTCTAATATCACCAGCTCCATATCTCAAAACAATTATCAAGTATCAAACTTCTCATAGTATTCAACACACTCATAAGAGAATTTTATTATTCTTGAATACCTAGCATATTAGGATTTTAAGCAAATTGTCATGCTATTTAAGACTCTCAAAATAATATAAGTGAAGCATAAGAGTTCATCTATTTCTTCAAAATAAAACTACCACCATGCTCTAAAAGATATAAGTGAAGCACTAGAGAAAATGACAAACTACTCCGAGAAATATTAGTGAAGATCAATGAGTAGTCGAATAATTATGCAACTATGTGAAGACTCTCTAACATTTAATAATTTCAGATCTTGGTATTTTATTCAAACAGCAAGCAAATCCTAACAAAATAAATTGACGCTCCAAGCAAAACACATATCATGTGGCGAATAAAAATATAGCTCCAAGTAAAGTTACCGATGAACGAAGACGAAAGAGGGGATGCCTTCCAGGGCATCCCCAAGCTCAGGCTCTTGCCACTCCTTATTCCATAGTCCATCGAATCCTTACCCAAAACTTGAAAACTTCACAACACAAAACTTAACAGAAAACTCGTAAGTTCCGTTAGTATAAGAAAATAAATCACCAATTCAAGGTACTGTAATGAACTCATTATTTATTTATATTGGTGTTAAACCTACTGTATTCTAACTTATCTATGGTTTATAAACTATTTTTATAGCCATAGATTCATCAAAATAAGTAAACAACACACTAAAAACAGAATCTGTCAAAAACAGAACAGTCTGTAGTAATCTGGACCAAACGTATACTTATGGAACTCATAAAATTCTCAAATAAATTGATGGATCTGAGGAATTTATCTATTAATCATCTGCAAAAATAATTAACTCAATAGCACTATCCAAATAAAAATGGCAGCATTTCTCGTGAGCGCTAAAGTTTCTGTTTTTTACAGCATGATCAACAAGACTTTCCCAAAGTCTTCCCAAAGGTTCTACTTGGCACAAACACTAATTAAAAGCATAAAACCATATCCAAACAGAGGCTAGATGAATTATTTATTACTAAACAGGAACAAAAAGCAAGGAACAAAAATAAAATTGGGTTGCCTCCCAACAAGCGCTAACGTTTAATGCCCCTAGCTAGGCATGATGATTTCAATGATGCTCACATAAAAGATGAGAACTGAAACATAAAGAGAGCATCATGAAGAATATGAATAGCACATTTAAGTCTAACATACTTCCTGTGCATAGGGATTTTGTGAGCAAACAACTTATGGGAACAATAATCAACTAGCATAGGAGAGCAAAACAAGCATAACTTCAAAATTTTAAGCACATAGAGAGGAAACTTGATATTATTGCAATTCCTACAAGCATATATTCCTCCCTCATAATAATTTTCAGTAGAATCATGAATGAATTCAACAATATAACCAGCACCTAAAGCATTCTTTTCATGATCTACAAGCATAGAAATTTTATTACTCTCCACATAAGCAAGTTTCTTCTCAGTCGGAATAGTGGGAGTATCATAAGAGACTTGAATACTATAAATTTTTTCCACATTAAAAGAGTAATGTTCAGAGAAGGGGTAATCATAATCATGACAAGTTTTATAAATATAATCACTACTTTTTATAGCATAAGTATCATCATAATAATCATCATAAGTAGGAGGCATGCTATCATCATTATAAACTTGCATATCAAAACTTGGGAGGCTAAAAATATTATCATTATTAAGCATAGCATCCCCAAGCTTGGGACAAACATTAATTGCAGCAAATATATTCTCAAATATGTCATCCTCCTCAAACATAGCTTCCCCAAGCTTGGGCCTTTTCATATCATAAGCATAATCACTCTCATCATTAATAGTATAGATAGCCCCAATAGTATAGCAATTATTATATTCTTCCAAGCAAGTGCCAAAAAGATTTTCAAGATCATAAGAAGTATCATTATCTTCCCAATCATAATCATCACAACAAGCAATAGGCATAACGAGATCATCATCAAGTGTATCATCTTCATTTTCATGAGGCACAACAATAATAGGAGCAACTTTATTTGGGAGAGATACCTTTTTTACCTCTCTTCATTTTTCTTTTCTTCCTCTTCACCACATCATGTGGGGGTTCAATCCTCTTTTTGGAGCTCCTTATTAATGAGATTGGTTGAGTAGAAGGCTTCTCCTCGTTACCTGATTCATCATAAGAAATAATAGGAGGATATTGGGAAGTCTCTTCCGTTTCATTAGTATTCTCTTCGTCTTCTATTTGTTTTCTTTTCTTTATGTAATTGGCAATATAAGGATTTTCAATGCAATTCACCGCACAATACATATAAATTTCTTCTAGATCAAAGCCAAGAAGTTTGTAACGGGCAAATTTTGGAAGATAATTAGTTAAACGTTTAATTTCTTCATAACCCATAAGCAAACTAAATTCATTATAATGTGCAAGGGAAATCAAGTCATCACAATTTTTGGACACGATTAGATCATGAAACAATTTGCATCAGATAGCTAAATGACCACTTTCATTGCAAAGTCCACAAGTACGACCAAGATAATTTAAGTTTTCAGCACATTCATCTAGCTCTTCTTGCAACAATCTGGTTTCTAAGTACTTATGCTTCTTGCAATATCTATCTTCCCTATTTGGTGTGTACTTACAAACCCAATGCACTCCACAAAAATTAACATGTTTATAGGAGACATTTTCATCATAACTAGTGCAATCATCATTAGCAACATTGCAATCATGCTCATCATTCAAATATTTAGTGCCAAACATTTTAGAGATTTCTTCTTCTAGCACTTGAGCACAATTTTCCTTTCCATCATACTCACGAAAGATATTAAAAAGATGAAGCGTATGTGTAGCGACCCGACCTCAGACGGTCAAGCCTCTGTGTTACTGTGCCATCCCTGGATCAGTATGCTGGCACACACAGTACATCAATGTATATATCAAAGTGCAATCACATGTATAAATAACGTAAAATGATATATACCTCATAATACTCGGCGGAAACAATCAAACGGGTGTGGAGTCCCATCAACGCCATCGGCAGGTTGAGTGTAGACCGTAACCCTGTATCATAATTCTTACTCGTCGAGGAAATATCTGCAACATGATACGTTGCAGCCGTGTAGGTCAGTACATTGAATGTACCGGCAAGATCACAATAAAAAGAACAGATGATAAAACTATACTATATGCATTATGGCTTTGTGGCTCTGTATCTGAATTTTGTTTGCGTAAAAGCTGGTTTTATTTTACCTACATCAAAGGCAAAAGTGATGTCTGTACTATGGAGTTTTCTATCATGACATGGTTCCGCCAACCGATGTCTCATAGCCCAAAATCATCATAGGTTGCCCACAATTAAGTTATCAGTCCAGTGTTGAGAGTTCTGAGATAGATCCAAGTCCAGATGCTCAAATTGTCCGTAACCGGGGACACGGCTAATCGATTAGGTTTAAACCCTCTGCAGAGGTTTGTACACTTTACCCGCAAGATTCGATCCCTCTCTTTACGTTCTCGCACTTCAGGGTGTTTGAGAACAAGATGACCGAAACATGGTCTTCCGAAGAGTTCCTCTGACCATTGTCCGGTGCTCATCCAATCCTACCGTAGTTCTACATCTGCTAGCACCGTCCCAGCCAGAGTCACAACTAAGGTCAACCAAGCCAGAGCCCATAGTGACTTGCGGTTGCACAGGTAAGCTTCCGGGCATGAAGTATTCTTCCGTCTCTTTGAGTCTGGGTGAAGCTTTCCGCAAGATGTCATGGCGCTTCTCCATGCATCCCGGCCAACCACTGGTTTCTCCAGGGTGCCCGTCAACCGTCCTTCACCCAGTAGTGTGTATTGAATTCTTGTCTCGAGTCTTGAAGTCTTGAGGCCTTGAAAATGCAGTCCTTGCAGATGCCATCATGGAGTTGTCGTCATTGACGTAGAGTCCTCCTTCTTCACACCACTCTCGAGCACTCATACCAAACCCCGTCTACTATAGCGTAGCATTAAAATAAATAACGTCCCGGGCTTGGTAACAGGGTGATGGGTTCCTACCTCATGCATACTAATCAACTACAAGAATTCAATATCACTACTGGAGGGATTGTTGCGAAGATGACACTAAATGCAATAAAACATAGGTATGAAAGCATGGTCAAAGTGAACTTGCCTGGTAATACTTGATGAAGATAACAACGCTGTCAGAAAATGACTTGGTAGAACTAATCGTCACTCCGTTTAAAATCTATATAGTCAAACATAGCATTCACATAAGCAACATCCTAGAAAACAATTTTAGCACTCGAAATAAAAATCAAAACAGCAAGGAAAATCGATAATAAAACTCAAACAAAAATCAAAAGACACTTCAAATAAAACTACAAAGAAAAACTACTAACGAAGATCTATGACTTTGCTACAAACATCTAATATAGTTTTGCCGTAAGTAAAAATTTAACAACAATTAAAATACTAAACTAATAAATTAACAGAAAATAAAATGTAAAATAACTAATTTAACAGGAAGTATTTTTTTTCCATAAAATTTTATTTGCAAAAAGAAACAAATAAAAAGCTTTTATAAAACACTAACTATGACCTAAACAAGTTTTCATACAAAACTAAGAAAAAAAATTTAAAATAAAAACAAAATTTTCTTTTGTTGACTAACAGAAACAAAACTAAATTTTTCAAGAGTGAAAAAAAGAAATAATTTGAAACTAATAAAAACAATAAAGAAAAGACTAAACCAAAACTATAACTAAAACAGTACTGTTTTGCTAAAAACCTAATTTAAATTAACCTGAAAATAAAATACTAAATACTACTGGATAAACAAAGGTCCTAGAGACCAGGAGCAAAAAGAATTGGTCAAAAATAATATTCCTAACTCAAAATATCTCAAATCTAGTGATTTGAGAAAATTCATACAAACACAAATTTAAACTGCTCAAATATTAAATACAATTGAACTAACAGAAACTTCATAAAATTTGTGATCCAAGGCAGTTGGAATCACTCAAAAATACCTCGTAGATAATTAACTATGGATTTTACAAGATTGAAACTATTCTGAAAAAAAACAGAACGAAAAAAAAAGTAGGTCGGGATTTACTGTAGCAGTTCCGATGATGGGGTTCTGGTGGAGCTCCGGTGACGTCCTCCGGTGGCCCTCTGGCGTCGGGGAAGGGACGGTAGGGTCGGTGGGTGGCTAGGATGGCCGGAGGTGGTGGGGCTGGGCGGCAATGGCGGCGGTGGTCCGGCGAACTCCGGCGAGGTGGCGCAGCGACGTGGGGTGAGGAGAGGAGAGGAGAGGTGTTGATTTGATGTGCTAGAGGGGGGGGTGCTTGGGTATTTATATTGGGGAAGGGAGGGTTTTGCTTGGGGTAGGGGACAAGAAATAGATTAGGATTAGGAAACAAAAGGGAAAAGATCTAGAAACAAATCGGAATAAACGAAACGGGATTAAATCCTACTAGTATTAGGAAAAAGGAAAAGGAGCGGCTCCCTGGCTCCCTTGGTGTGGCGCGTGTGATGGCCTTGTGGCTGGCCGGTGGTTTTGGCGGCTTGGGCCTTTGGCCCAAGGCGCTGCGGTATTTTTTTTTAAACAAAAATTTCAGAGAACTAAACAAAAATGACTAAAACTTTTATATAAGCATATAATATACCAAAATTTGCAGAAAAAGATTTTCTACAACATGAACATTATTTTAGCTTCAAATAAAATTCACAAAAATCCTAATAATTCACACAGTGTTACTGGTCCAATAAAATCCAATAAAATCATTTTTAAAATACCAAAATGACTTCAAATTAATTTCTCTCCAATTTTCTGATGTAGGGAATCATGTTACCCTATTTTCCATATATTTTGTTTTTGGAGAAAAATAATTTGAATAAAACTCAAATAACTCCAAATTGAAAATAAATTCAAAAGAACTTTGAATTTAATTCTTTGAAACTCCCAACTCATATTTCATATAATTTGAAGAAGTCATTTTATCTTCGCTCGTGAAAATCACTGAGTTGCATGAAGTTTATGAATTAGAAAATATTTCCAAATGAAATTCAAATATTTTCAGCACCCCTTTTTCATTTAAATGGAAGAAGTCATGTTATCCTCTCTCCAGGGTTTTGTGATGAGAAATATTTGAATTCACGGAGATCAGAAAGCAAAAATGAAAGTTTGGGAAAGTCCTTTTATTCCCTCTCATTTAACTTTCAAAAAGTTTCAAATTTCACTCAATCAATCACACAACAATTCAAACAAACAAACAAATCTATCTATTTATTATAACATTCCAAAATTTAGAATTTTGGGATGTTACAAATCTACCACCCTTAAAATGAATCTCGTCCTCGAGATTCGGAGAGGCTAGCAAGAAATAGGTTAGGGTTTGGGGGTCTTCAAAAATCCATCGATCATCTCCGGGGTCTCGGGTGCTACCACCCTTAGAAGCATCGTTACAATTCCATCAAAACTCATATACTCCATCCTTATCGTTGACAGTGTTGGTCTTCTCAGATTGTAAGGATAAATCCTTCTCTGGGCTCTTTCGGTAGTGGCATAAGCTTTTCCTCAATTCTTTTGTCCTTTCATCTTGGTAAGGTTATTCCGAGATTGGGTCTTCATAGCCGATAGGTCTGGCGCCAATTCTAAACAACTATCGATATCTCATGGTGGTCAACGATTTATGGTTTCTCCTGCAGAAAACGGGTCTGGTTTGAACCTCACCGTATTTTCTACGGTTGGCAACAACTGCCTTGTACAAGGGGAAAAGAAATACCTATACCATTCTAAGGTTTAAACAAGGTTTTGATCGTTGTCTCTCTACTATAGGTGAGTCACTCAGGTTTACCATCCCATATAGCAAGGCGAATAATAAGAGTAAGTCGGCATGGTGATCAATCCATCCCGCACCCAAATCATTACCTTGTACATGGTTTAGCGAATCTCGCATTCTAACACTCGGTCATCCTCACAAGCATTGCAGAATTTCTCTTGTCGACGAACCAAGTTCGGAAAAATCCATTGATTCTGCAGGCCAAACAAGCATCTATCGTTCCTTAACAACTCTCTGGTTTTGCGTAAACTCCTATAGAATCGTCGGTTGATCAAATCGTAGTCTATTCCCAAAATTTCTTTCTCTAGTGGGTACTTGATCCTTATTAATTCCTGGGCCTGTGGGTTATGAGCCCACTTCAACACTTGTACCACTTTCACTCATCCTTGGAGTTACAATTGCTCCATTTTCCAACATTACACCACTTTAAATCCAATAACATTTCATTTCTTAATACCATCATATCAAAGATAAAACTTCAACTCATTTTTTTCCAAACTCCAACCTGTGGGACACATTTCCATTTCCATTGGTCTAGTGTTCTTCATAGGGTACTATCACACTTAAAATGAAATTCACAAATCCATCCATAGACCATATTTCTCATATCCTCGAAAATGGTCAAAATCCGTGTTCATAGAGTAACAACTCATACAATTAAACATATGAAAACATGTCACCTTAACTTTATTGATTTCATGAATCCATTACAAACTCTGAGCACCCATTACATAACTCAACTTATTGTAATCATGAAAAGAAAAAATTGGTTTCTACCACTCTTATTATCCATATCAAAATTCCAACTACTCAACTCCAGCTTCCTTCTTGTAGGAACATTTAGTAGCATAATGTCCTGCTTCCTTGCAATGAAAACACATAACTTTCGATAAGTCTTTGGGCTTCTTGGAGATGGTGCCTGCTCCTTGAGTTCCTTGCTTCCTTTCAAGACAATGATTGGCATAATGCCCGACGTCCTTACATTCAAAACAGGTAATATGACTCTTGTCCCTCTTTGCAAAAATTGGGTTGTTCTGAGGGTGTCTTTGTTTTTTTCTCTTCCGGGGTTTCTTCGTTCTGATCAAACCTTTTATTCCCTGTGGATCAAACTCTATTGCTTCCGTCGGGAAGTATCCCAGATACTCTTTTCTTTCCTTGGTGCAATACTGTGAAAAATGTCCTTCCTCTCCACATGAATAGCAGGCATTGGAGTAAAATCTGTTGAGGCCTTCTCCATCAGGGTCTTCAACACATTCCTTCATCACAGGTTCTTTCATAACTTCTCGGAGGGCTTCTTTCATTCCTTCTTCCTGCTCCTGAATAGTTTGTTGCACCATGGGGTAAATGTGACACTGAGTCGGGTAGTGGGTGGTTCCTTCACACAAGAAACAAGTCACCTGACTAGTTGGACATTCCTCAGCTGGGTGTTTCTCCTCACAATGAGGGCATCCATCCTTGTGTTCCTCCTGGGTGTGTCCTATTTCTCCGCAAATCTTGCAGGCACAAGGTTTATTTCTTGGGGTATCATGGTGCTTCCGGATAAGACGAGATCTTGTCAGAATCTTCTTGAATTCTTCCCAAGTCCTTGCTCCATTCCATCCCTGTATAGCTTGATGCATTTGCCACCATGTTGCAGCATTTCCTTCAAAGTACTGAAGAGCGTACGATACTTCATTCTTCCTTGAAACCAAATTGCTCCCGAAGTGATTCTCCATGTTCTGAATCCATAGCTCTGCTTCCGGCTGGGTTTTTGGTCCAGAGAATACCAGTCCAACTTCATTCATCATCTACTAGGTCCAAGGGTTTTAGGGCGAGATAAGAGAGAGGTGGGGAGGAATATACACAATACAAACAATAGTTTTTGAAGAAATGAGTTTTATTTTATGGCTGTCAGAAAAACATCAAACAAATGACAGCTCACAAATCGTCGCATCTAACGTAAGTGTATAATAGGGGTTTGGTCCTCTAACGGTTGAATAATTCTTCTGATTCTTCAAGTCGTCGGAGTCTTCAACTGGTGTAGCTTCAACTCTTTTAATGCATGGTGAAATCCTATTTACTCTGAAATGGTCATCGGTTGTCCGATATCTTGTCCTTCTTGGAGCGGCTTCAGTTGATCCTCCGTGTGGTCAAAAGGGAAAGGGGTATACTCTAACTATTTGAGGTAAGAGAAGATATTTGATAAAATCATAAAAGATGAGAAGTAAGAGTCTTTTTGAAAATAAAGTTTTTGAGAAATCCTGTCCAAGGGCTTTCCGATTTCTAGGGTCACGTCCTACAGTCAACATGTGCTCTGATACCATTTCTGTAGCGACCCGACCTCAGACGGTCAAGCCTCTGTGTTACTGTGCCATCCCTGGATCAGTATGCTGGCACACACAGTACATCAATGTATATATCAAAGTGCAATCACATGTAAAATGATATATACCTCATAATACTCAGCGGAAACAATCAAACGGGTGTGGAGTCCCATCAACGCCATCGGCAGGTTGAGTGTAGACCGTAACCCTGTATCGTAATTCTTACTCGTCGAGGAAATATCTGCAACATGATACGTTGCAGCCGTGTAGGTCAGTACATTGAATGTACCGGCAAGATCACAATAAAAAGAACAGATGATAAAGCTATACTATATGCATTATGGCTTTGTGGCTCTGTATCTGAATTTTGTTTGCGTAAAAGCTGATTTGTTTTCCCTACATCAAAGGAATAAATGAAGTCTGTACTATGGAGTTTTCTATCAAGACATGGTTCCGCCAACCGATGTCTCATAGCCCAAAATCATCATAAGTTGCCCACAATTAAGTTATCAGTCCGGTGTTGAGAGTTCCGAGATAGATCCAAGTCCAGAGGCTCAAATTGTCCGTAACCGGGGACACGGCTAATCGATTAGGTTTAAACCCTCTGCAAAGGTTAGTACACTTTACCTGCAAGATTCGATCCCTCTCTTTACGTTCTCGCACTTCAGGGTGTTTGAGAACAAGATGACCGAAACATGGTCTTCCGAAGAGTTCCTCTGACCACTGTCCGGTGCTCATCCAATCCTACCGTAGTTCTACATCTGCTAGCACCGTCCCAGCCAGAGTCACAACTAAGGTCAACCAAGCCAGAGCCCATAGTGACTTGCGGTTGCACAGGTAAGCTTCCGGGCATGAAGTATTCTTCCGTCTCTTTGAGTCTGGGTGAAGCTTTCCGCAAGATGTCATGGCGCTTCTCCATGCATCCCGGCCAACCACTGGTTTCTCCAGGGTGCCCGTCAACCGTCCTTCACCCAGTAGTGTGTATTGAATTCTTGTCTCGAGTCTTGAAGTCTTGAGGCCTTGAAAATGCAGTCCTTGCAGATGCCATCATGGAGTTGTCGTCATTGACGTAGAGTCCTCCTTCTTCACACCACTCTCGAGCACTCACACCAAACCCCGTCTACTATAGCGTAGCATTAAAATAAATAACGTCCCGGGCTTGGTAACAGGGTGATGGGTTCCTACCTCATGCATACTAATCAACTACAAGAATTCAATATCACTACTGGAGGGATTGTTGCGAAGATGACACTAAATGCAATAAAACATAGGTATGAAAGCATGGTCAAAGTGAACTTGCCTGGTAATACTTGATGAAGATAACAACGCTGTCAGAAAATGACTTGGTAGAACTAATCGTCACTCCGTTTAAAATCTATATAGTCAAACATAGCATTCACATAAGCAACATCCTAGCAAACAATTTTAGCACTCGAAATAAAAATCAAAACAGCAAGGAAAATCGATAATAAAACTCAAACAAAAATCAAAAGACACTTCAAATAAAACTACAAAGAAAAACTACTAACGAAGATCTATGACTTTGCTACAAACATCTAATATAGTTTTGCCGTAAGTAAAAATTTAACAACAATTAAAATACTAAACTAATAAATTAACAGAAAATAAAATGTAAAATAACTAATTTAACAGGAAGTATTTTTTTTTCATAAAATTTTATTTGCAAAAAGAAACAAATAAAAAGCTTTTATAAAACACTAACTATGACCTAAACAAGTTTTCATACAAAACTAAGAAAAAAAAATTTAAAATAAAAACAAAATTTTCTTTTGTTGACTAACAGAAACAAAACTAAATTTTTCAAGAGTGAAAAAAAGAAATAATTTGAAACTAATAAAAACAATAAAGAAAAGACTAAACCAAAACTATAACTAAAACAGTACTGTTTTGCTAAAAACCTAATTTAAATTAACCTGAAAATAAAATACTAAATACTACTGGATAAACAAAGGTCCTAGAGACCAGGAGCAAAAAGAATTGGTCGAAAATAATATTCCTAACTCAAAATATCTCAAATCTAGTGATTTGAGAAAATTCATACAAACACAAATTTAAACTGCTCAAATATGAAATACAATTGAACTAACAGAAACTTCATAAAATTTGTGATCCAAGGCAGTTGGAATCACTCAAAAATACATTGTAGATAATTAACTATGGATTTTACAAGATTGAAACTATTCTGAAAAAAAACAGAACGAAAAAAAAGTAGGTCGGGATTTACTGTAGCAGTTCCGATGATGGGGTTCTGGTGGAGCTCCGGTGACGTCCTCCGGTGGCCCTCTGGAGTCGGGGAAGGGACAGTAGGGTCGGTGGGTGGCTAGGATGGCCGGAGGTGGTGGGGCTGGGCGGCAATGGCGGCGGTGGTCCGGCGAACTCCGGCGAGGTGGCGCAGCGACGTGGGGTGAGGAGAGGAGAGGAGAGGTGTTGATTTGATGTGCTAGAGGGGGGGTGCTTGGGTATTTATATTGGGGAAGGGAGGGTTTTGCTTGGGGTAGAGGACAAGAAATAGATTAGGATTAGGAAACAAAAGGGAAAAGATCTAGAAACAAATCGGAATAAACGAAACGGGATCAAATCCTACTAGTATTAGGAAAAAGGAAAAGGAGCGGCTCCCTGGCTCCCTTGGTGCGGCGCGTGTGATGGCCTTGTGGCTGGCCGGTGGTTTTGGCGGCTTGGGCCTTTGGCCCAAGGCGCTGCGGTATTTTTTTTTAAACAAAAATTTCAGAGAACTAAAAAAAAATGACTAAAACTTTTATATAAGCATATAATATACCAAAATTTGCAGAAAAAGATTTTCTACAACATGAACATTATTTTAGCTTCAAATAAAATTCACAAAAATCCTAATAATTCACACAGTGTTACTGGTCCAATAAAATCCAATAAAATCATTTTTAAAATACCAAAATGACTTCAAATTAATTTCTCTCCAATTTTCTGATGTAGGGAATCATGTTACCCTATTTTCCATATATTTTGTTTTTGGAGAAAAATAATTTGAATAAAACTCAAATAACTCCAAATTGAAAATAAATTCAAAAGAACTTTGAATTTAATTCTTTGAAACTCCCAACTCATATTTCATATAATTTGAAGAAGTCATTTTATCTTCGCTCGTGAAAATCACTGAGTTGCATGAAGTTTATGAATTAGAAAATATTTCCAAATGAAATTCAAATATTTTCAGCACCCCTTTTTCATTTAAATGGAAGAAGTCATGTTATCCTCTCTCCAGGGTTTTGTGATGAGAAATATTTGAATTCACGGAGATCAGAAAGCAAAAATGAAAGTTTGGGAAAGTCCTTTTATTCCCTCTCATTTAACTTTCAAAAAGTTTCAAATTTCACTCAATCAATCACACAACAATTCAAACAAACAAACAAATCTATCTATTTATTATAACATTCCAAAATTTAGAATTTTGGGATGTTACA